>NW_028261382.1:61968006-62210506 GCF_051295495.1 Thamnophis sirtalis
ATAGAAATAAAATAGAAATGTGGGAAAGAGGATTCCAACAAGGCACATTTGTACCCATGCACAGATGCCCAATGGCGGAGAGAGAAGATTTTCGGTTGTTTTGAACCTGGAGATGCAGCCAGCATCTTTAACATCTGTCTGAATATGTCTGCTTCCTTCACTGCTGTACCTCCAGCCAGGAATGGCCAAGCAAAAGTTTGGCAAGGCTTTAAAGAGGAGGCTACAAAAAAACCCGTCAGATTAATTGGCTTCCTCCAAGAAAGCCATAAATTGTTTACAGCGGCCTTGGTTTTTAATGGAGTGGAGAGGGAGGAGGGGAAAGGTCGAAGGAGGAAGGAAATGTTAACTATTTCAACACACTGAACAGAATTGCAGAGCGGGACGAGACCTTGGAGGTCAACTAGTTCAGCCCTCTCCTCAAAGCAGGAGACCCTATACCATTTCAGGCTGTCCAGTCTCTTCTTAAAAGACTCCAGCTATGGCAGCACCCACAACTTCTGGAGGCAAGTGATTCCACTGGGTCAATCAATGAGGAATAGAGTTGGAACGGACCTTGGAGGTCTTCTAGTCCAGCCCCCTGCTCAAGCAGGAGACCCTATACCATTTCAGGCTGTCTAGTCTAAAAGCCTCCAGTGATGGAGTGCCCACAACTTCTGGTGGCAAGCAGTTCCACTGGTTTATTGTTCTCACTGTTAGGAAATTTCTCCTAATACCTCCCAACGGCCGATAAGATCCCACAGGGTGGGCCTCCTTAGGATGCTGTCAGCCGGACAGTGTCGGCTGGCGGGGCCTCGGAGGAGAGCCTTCTCTGTGGTTGCTCCGACCTTGTGGAATCAGCTACCCCCAGAGGTCCGGACCTCACCCACCCTCATGGCCTTCAGAAAAGCTGTTAAGACCTGGCTGTTCCGGCAGGCCTCGGGCTGTTGACCTTATTATGTAGGGTCCAGCCCCAATCAGAATGTATGCGTGTTGGAGAAATATTTTTTTTGTTTTCTTTTCTTTTCTTGTTCTGTGTAAGCCGCCAGGAGTCCTCTGGGATTGGGTGGCCTATAAATCTAATAAATTGAATTGAATTGAATTAATTTCTCTTTATAGAAGTTTACCAACGGTTTGCCTCCAAGGTCCCTTCCAACTTCTATTCTATTCTATTCCATTCCATTCTCCTATTCTCTCTCCTATTCTACTCGCTTTGCTCACACATGCTCTTCTGTGCATGTGCTTGCGCACACATCAAAAACGTGGCTAAATAGGACAGCATAGAGCTGGGGCGGGTGGGCAGGTCGCCGCTACCAATTGCCCTGAACCGGTCCAAACTGGCAGAATCAGGGATTGGTACCAGCTTCTGGTACTGCTGCTTCGCTCAGGGAAGTTATAGTTATGCATGCGGAAAGTTCTTCGGACAATTCTGGCTCACAAGTGGACAGCGGAAATCTTTACCTAAGTTACATGTGGTCTATTCTGATCCTCTTTCTCCACACACTATGCAGCTGTGGGCTAGGCTCCTTCTTGGCCTGAACTGGCCTGAACCGGTCACAACCGGCTGAATCAGAGGTGGACTCCAGCTTCTGTTATTGCCAGTTTGCTCAGGGGCACACTTCGCTTCCGCACATGCACAGTAGTAAAAAAAATTGCTTCAGCGCATGTGCAGAAGCAAAAAACAAGGTGGCAGGACCTATGGGTCCAGGGGTATGGCCGGCCAAGTTACTACTTACTCAGCCGAACCAGGCCGAACCGGTAGTAACCCACCTCTGGGCTGAATACCACGTCTGACCGGGCCCATCACTCTCTCTCTCACACACAGTGACATCGCTTTCCAACTCGACCCGAGCTTGTTCAAATGGAAAAGTTAATAACGGAAGGCAACGGGGGTGCCCTCCCTTCAAGACGGAATGCGACACCTGCCAAGGGCACGCGCCTCACCTGACTGTTTTCATTAAATGAAAAATTAAAATTAATTAAAAGCGCGAGGCTCCGGCCGCCCTCTTTATTTCCAAGCGTGTCTTGTGTTCGCTTGTAAAGGATGCGTTAATTAAAAGAGCCGGTCGTTATACCCCACTGTTTTGTTTGGGATGCTGGCTCCACGAAAGGAACTTCTTCCACTTGTTTTCAGCTCCTTGGATGTTTCTTGGTTTTGTGACGCTAAAATAAGGACAACACCCCCCCCCCCAAAAAAAATCCATACAAAAACTCTTTTAAGTTCTTGACCCTTAAGGTCTACAAATGAGGAATCTGGAACATGAAAGGCAGGAGGGGAAAAAACTGAAAAGTCTTTGATGTTGTTGTTTTTTTAAACCAAACCAGGAGATTCACTACCAATCACAAAATCCAGTCTTGTTTACTTTGATTGCGTTTTCATCTATTTGTTCTTCCTTTTGTTCTCAATTTTCTTTGTTTTAAAAAATGGAATGCAGTGGGGAAAATAGGAAACATAATTTGTGCTCAAGAATTAAGATTATACTTCTTCAAGGTGATAAAGAGCTTGGTAGGTACCTGTTTGAACATATGAAGATATGGGGCAAACATTTATAGACCGTGAGAACAATGAATCGGTGGAACAACTTGCCTCCAGGAGTTATAAATGCTCCAACTCTGCACGTTTTAAAGAAGTTGTTGGATAACCATTTGTCTGAAGTGGTGTAGGGTTTCCTGCCTAAGCAGGGGGTTGGACTAGAAGACCTCCAAGGTCCCTTCCAACTTCTATTCCATTCCATTCTCCTATTCTCTCTCCTATTCTACTCCCTTCTATTCTAATGTACTGTTGTTCTGTTCTGTTCGTTCCATTCCACTCTTTATTTTTATGTATTTATTAGACAAATTTATATAGCCACCCAACTCAAACATAGTCTTCTCTTCTCTATATTCTATTCTATTCTTCTCCTTCTCCCTCTTCTTTTCTTTCTCCTTCTCCCTCTCCTCCTCTTCATTCTATTCTATTCTACTTTATTCTATTCTATTCATCCAAGAGCTGAGTAGAGAAACTGGCATCCTGTTTGGTAAAAAAAATCAACTTAAAACGGGCAAATGTTGATCTCTGGGCAGTTTCTATGGCCTACAGTAGGGGGTCAGCAACCATAAACACTCAAAGAACCATTTCCCATGGAAATGAAAACTCTGGGAGCCACAAAACCCTTCTTGTGCTGACTATTTCCTGAGCGACCACAAAACTAGCATATGTAGTTGAATTAAACATTCTGTTTTCTTCTGAAACTTTTCTTGGCTTTATCCATTTATTTATCAATAAATCACATGCTGGCAGGTGTCACACATTGGTGGTTGTGATGCATATTTTGAGTGACAGGGAGCTACACAGCAGAGGGATGAAATAGCCAAACCTGGCTTCAGAGCCACAGGTTGCTGACCCCTGGCCTAAAGAATACCAAATCCTGAAATACTGCATTACGGCCACCTGTGTGTATTGTCCCCTTTGCTATACTTCGAATAATCTGCCATTTTAAAATAAAGTCCAAATTGTTATTCTGCCTTTTTAGACAACTTCCTTTCTCTGTACCAAGACTGAGAGAAGGAGGAGCAGGAGGAGGAAGAGAAAGAGTGTTTCAATATTTGAGGGACTGCCGCAAAGAAGAAGAGGGGGTCAACCTATTTTTCAAAGCACTTGGAAGGCCAGGCAAGGAACAACTGATGGAAACGAATCAAGGAGAGAAGCAACCTAGAACTAAGAAGAAATTTCCTGACAGTAAGAACAATAAACCAGGGGCTTAATGGAAGTTGGGAATGCTCCAACACTGGAAGCTTAGAAGAAGCAATTGGATACAGCAACCTGCCTGAAACGGTATAGGGTCTCTTGTTTGAGCATGGGGTTTGATCAGAGGTGGTATTCAGCCAGTTCGGACTGGCTCAGGCAAACCGGTAGTGGAAATTTTGAGTAGTTTGGAGAACCGGCAAGTACTGGCTGGCCCCGCCCTCCTGCCCCCACCATTCCCTGTCCTATATTCCCTTGCCAGCTGAGCCGAGCTAAACAACAGCTCAGCTCACCAGCGTGGACACCGAGGGCAGTCTTTGAGTGCTGCATGCATTAGGTGCATGAAGCGCGTTCTCATAGAACCGGTAGGAAAAGATTTGGAATCTCACCGCTGGGTTGGATTAGAAGACCTCCAAGGTCCCTTCCAATGCTGTTATTCTGAGAAGGAGGATATTTTTTTCATAATAAAAGAGAAAGAGGAGGAGGAAGAGAAGAAAGGCCTTGAGAGATTACACTCGGTTACAAAAAATGTAAATCAAAAGCAAGGGAAAATTAAACCAGAAACACTACTGAAATCTCCTTCTTATTCCCTCCCCCTCTTTCATTTTTTTCCACGTTGCCACAGAAGGGTGCCTAAAATAGCAGGAAAGGACAGTTAAAACAAAACAACAACAAGCCAACAACACTCCTCCCCCAACATATAAGACCTAAGATAACATTTCTTCCAGTAATTCAACCTCCCCCTCCTGAATCAGACATGGGAAGGGAAATCTACAGCCCTGTCTTCTCGCATTACAGATGGGGGGGGGGGCTGTCCGTTCAGAGGAAGACGGCGCGTCGTGAAGGGCAAACGAATTGCATCTCTCTCTCTCTCTCTCTCTCTCTCTCTCTCTCTCTCTCTCCCCCTCTCTCTCTCTCTCTCTCTCTCTCGGCATTATTAATGAAGTCGATGGATTAATTTCCTATTTATGAGAAGCTAACCAACTGGCTAGCTTGCTGACAGCACTATTAATGATCCTTAATGCCCCACAGGCAGTAATGGGCCCCGTTGGGAGATGGTGGAGCTGTGCAATTTGTATGGAGGATTTAGACATTAAAAAGAGAGGGAGGGAGGGAGGGAGGGAGAGGAGGGGGGCTCTCCCATGGGAGCAGCAGCTGATCAGCGGGCGTTCCAGTGGAACACAGCAGACAAATAATAAATGACAGGCTGGCGATTAAATCAAACCTTCTACTTTAAGTGTTAAAGTGTCTGAGTGTCACTAACAATCCAGGGCTTGTTCCAGTCTCCCGAGGCCTGCCGAAAGAGAAGCAGTCAGCCGGAAGGGAAAGAGAGAAAGGGAAAGACGGAGGACACAAAGGCACCAAACGGGCAACCCCAACAGCAGGAGCAGACTTCTTTGACAAGGTGGGGGAGGGGAGGGGGAAAACCCCCACATTAAAGATGACATGCTCCTCCGGTCAACAGACCCTGGCTCTCCCTGGAATTAAAGGCATCGCTGTTTCTGGCAAAGCTTGGTTTTATCTAGCGGATTCCGCCGGCCGTACCGGTCGGCTCCAACTCTTGTTACCCAGGAGTGGGTTTCTGCTGGCATTACCGCTGGTATGGTGTGTGTGTGATTTACATGCCGGTGTGAGCGAAGTGAGCGCGTGCTCCTGGTGTGCACTTCATGTGCCCGATGTGTGCACCTGATGCGCCCTCCATCCACTGATGCACGCTCTGTGCATCTGATGCATGCTCCATGCATGTGGACAGTTGCCTGTAAATAGGTCTGTGCATGCACAGAACATTAAAAATGTCCAAAAAAAACCCACCATGCCATGGCGACTGGGGAACCGGTTCGGAGGCGTGGCGAGCCTGCTGTCCCTACCGGTACGGCGACCCTGTTGCAATTTCCACTACCGGTTCGTTTGAACTGGTGTGAACCGATAGCAACTCACCTCTGTTGTCACCTCAAAAGCAAACCTTCCTGGAGATGGAGAAAGCTGAAAACAGGATGGTGTGTGTTTGTGTGTGTGTGTGTGTGTGTGTGTGTGTGTGTGTGTGTGTGTGTAAAAGGGTCTTCGGAAGGTGGGATGTTGAAAAGGGGGAAGGTGGGGGGGGACTTCATCTGAGGAGTCCGCCCCTCTGGGAAGCTTTGGATTCTGTTCCTTTGTCTGCGCAGTTGTCGGCCGGCTTTGTGCGGGGAGAGAAAATTATTGGAGACCCCAGTCATTCAGAGGCAATCAGGGGTGGGTGTGAGGTGAACCCAGCAGTGTGTGTGTGTGTGGGGGGGTTCTCCAAGCAGGGCCCAGGATTTGTTTGAAGGGTTTTGCAGTGCTTGGTTTTAAAGCCCCAAGGGCTAAAAATAAAACAGATGGCCAAGGCAAGGCGAGGGAGGGAATGGTTGGGCATCCATTTTGGGGGGATAAAATGGAGAATATGCAGTGTGCCCTTTTCAGGTGAGAAAGAGAGGGGTTGCCATACAAACATGTGTAAAAAAAAGGTGGTGCAAAAAAGGCAATGCAAGACACAAAATCCCATGAATGGAGAAAGCGAGGGCTCTTAAGCTTTGCACAACCTCAACGCTGGGTTTAATCAACAACAATAGGACTATGGGTGATACGATAGCGGTGTTCCAATGTCTAAGGCAGGGTTTGGCAACCTGCGGCTCTGGAGCCCCATGTGGCTCTTTCATCCCTCTGCTGTGGCTCCCTCTCGCCAGTCGGCTCCACAATTGATAGGGCTTTTGGATAGGACCGGTAGTGAAAAAAGGATGCCGCGTTAGGCGGAGACTCTATGGTGGGGGAACCAGAATTCCGGTTGGGAGAGTAAAAAGGTCGCCGCGCTAGGAGAAGACTCTATGGTGCGGGAACCAGAATTCTGGTTGGGAGAGGAAAAAGGATGCTGCGCTAGGAAGAGACTCTATGGTGGGGGAACTGGAATTCAGGTCGGCAGAGGAAAAAGGACGCCGCGCTAGGAGGAGACTCTATGGTGGGGAAACCAGAATTGCAGTCGGCAGAGGAAAAAAGGATGCCATGCTAGGCGGAGACTCTATGGTGGGGAGAACCGGACTTCTGGTCGGCTTCAGATTTGAACGGGGTGCTTCCGGTTAGGACCTTTGTGGCTGTTTGAATGTTTAAGGTTGCCAACCCCTGGTCTAAGGGGTTGCCACAAAGAAGAGGGGGTTAACCTATTCTCCAAAGCACCTGAAGGAAGAACCAGAAGCAACCTAGAACTAAGGAGAAACTTCCTGACAGTGAGAACAATTTCTCAGTGGAAGGGCTTGCCTCCAGACGTCGTGGGTTCTCCAACACCACTTCAGACAAAATGCCGCCCAATCTCTGGGGTTCCTTGATGCTCTTGGAGCTTGGTGGCTTTCTTGCAGATGTTTCATTCCCTAGTAAAGCTACTACTGATGATGCCACCTTGTTGGGTCGTGAAACATCTGCAAGGAAACCACCAAGCTCAGAGAGCCCCAATGAGACCACAGTTCAATCCTGAACTGCAACAATTCTCTTCTATCTCATCTCTTTTCCTTTGCCTCCCATTGAGGACCTGCACACTGTAGGAGTCAAAAAGAGGGCCGTGAAAATACCTACAGACCCCTCGCATCCTGGACATCAATTGTTTCAACTCCTACCCTCAAAACGACGCTTATAAAGCACGGCAGACCAAGACAAGACAGTCCCTCGGGAATAGGGCGGCATACAAACTTAATAAATTGAAATTGAATTGAATTGACAACTAGATACAAGGACAGTTTTTTCCCAAACGCCATCACTCTGCTCAACAAATAATTTCCTCAATACTGTCAAACTATTCACTAAGTCTGCATTACTATTACTATTAACTTTCTCATTGTTCCTATCACCCATCTCCTCCCACTTATGACTGCATGACTGTAACTTTGTTGCTTGTATCCTTATGATTTATATTGTTTCCTACTATGATTTGATTGCGCATATGTACCCTATGACTATCATTAAGTGTTGTACCTTATGATTCGTGACGAATGTATCTTTGCTTTTATGTGCACTGACAGCACATGCGCCAAAGACAAATTCCTTCTGTGTCCAATCACACTTGGCCAATAAAGAATAAAGAAGTCTATTCTGTTCTATTCCTTGGCATGGCATTCTTTGGGAGGTATGTCCCTGATCCCCAGGGTGGTGATGCTTTCTTGCTTTCCTCCATTCTTTGCAAGCCAAGGGTCGAAGGAGAAACCAATAATTCAGGGGAGTCAAGAAACCGCCACAAAAATACCAGAGGAAAAGGAGCATGCCAGCTCACTCCTTCGACTGAACAGTCCTGTCCAAGGAAAACACAACCAACAAGTCATTTCTCCAGCTCTCTCAGTTACAAATGAGTCCATTAAGTTATCTCTAGAAGCCCCTTCCATTTCTTCCTCCCTTTAATGACCTCGGGGAATTCCTTCATAATCACCAGATCCTCCCGGGAAGCTCCTGGAGAGCAGATTGGGTAATGTGCCATGGCTCTCACCCCGTTTCCCACTGCCATCTGTTGTGGCCCGCCAGTGGCCAGCGGAGCTGGTGGCAGAGTCGGACAGTGAGGAGGTTAGGGAGGAAGATGGGCCAGTCCTGGAGTCTGGGGAAGGCTCTGATGAGGGCTCTGTGTCGGAGGCAGAGAGGGGGTGAGGGCTGTCTGACAGTTATCAGCTGCCTTCAGAGTCGAAGTTAAGTGCGGCAGAAGAACAGCTGGAGCCTGTTCCCAGTGTGTGCATGCACAGAGCTGCCAGGAGAAAAGAAGAGCTAAAGAACAGGGGTCGACTCAGAAGCAAAGTCACAGGTGGACAGTGAATGGCCCCTCCCAGAGGAAATAAAAGAGGAGCGAAAGGGGAGTTTGCAGAAGACAAGGAGGGTGGATGGAAGGGAGGGAAGGAAGGATGGAAGGAAGGAAGTCATGCTATTACATGAGCCCCTTTCAAACTATGCCTCAGCATCTGCAGCGGCTGAAACGGCATGTGGTACCACCACATGGCAATTTGGAATTCATGCGCACAGATTGCCTGCCCAGCGGGGGCAAATTATACCCACCACCAGCACCCACTGAAGAGATTAACTTCTGGAATCCCTGTAGGGAGAGCAGAGCCCGCAGAGAATACCAACAGGATTTTAGCAACACTTTCTCCAAGAGCTGGCAAAGGAAAATAGAACTATTTTGGAGTCTTTGGCTGCAGAAACATGTATTGGTGTCTCTCCTATGCCTAGCTTATGGTCTGCACTTCAATGTTCTCCAAACTCTCATATCTTTAGGCAAGCATGGAGGTGGTTTTTTTCAACCTGGTCAACCTTAAGATGGGAGGACTTCAACAGCCAGAATTTCTCAGTCAGCATGTTGGTTGTAGGGATTCTGGAGGTTGAAGTCCACTCATTTTAAATTTGACCAGGTTGAGAAGTACTGGCCTAGAGAATGAAAGTTGTCTGAAGCTCTGGAGAACCCTGCCTTTGGAGGAAGGAAGAGGAGGAGGAGGAAGAAGAGGAAGAAGAGGAAGGAGAGGAAGGAGAGGAAGGAGAGGAAGGAGAAGGAGAAGGAGAAGGAGAAGGAGAAGGAGAAGGAGAAGAAGAAGAAGAAGAAGAAGAAGAAGAAGAAGAAGAAGAAGAAGAAGAAGAAGAAGAAGAAGAAGAAGAAGAAGAAGAAGAAGAAGAAGAAAGCAAGGTACTTGTTGTGGCCTGCTAGCAGCTCTGGACTCGGACAGTGAGAAGGTTGGGGAGGAACCTGGGCCAGTCCTGGATTCTGGAGAAGGCTCTGATGAGGGCTCTGTGTCAGAGGCAGAGAGGGGGCCAGGGCTGTCTGACAGTTACCAGCTGCCTTCGGAGTCAGACATCAGTGAGGCAGACAAACAGCTGGAGCCTTTTCCAGTGTACGCATGCACAGAGTTGCCAGACGAAGAGAAGAGCTAAAGAACAGGGGTCAACTGGGGAGTAAGGCCAGACAATGAATGGCTCCTCCTAGAGGAAATAAAAGAGGGGCGAAAGGGGAGTGGAGTTTGCAGGAGGCAATTAGTTCATTCCAACTATTGCGGCGTTTGAAAGGTATCAGCCTGGCCACTCTCCAAGCCTGATAAAGGTTGGTAATTGTGAACCATCTTGAAAGACTGTGGGAGAGAAAAGACTTTGCTGGAGAGGAATTCACTGTAAATTAAATAAAAGGGGTTTATCGGGACGAGGACTCGGCTTTGTGCTGCTGGGGAAGCCTCAGTCAGAACAATGCTTCTGAAAACATTACCAAGAAAACTGCAGGGACCTTTCCAGGCAAATGCTATCAACTCAAAAGCAAAGGAAACCAGCTGAGGTAGTAATTAAACTGGGAGAATGTGAGTTCTAGTCCTGCCTTAGCCACGGAGCCAGTTGGGTGAACTTAGCCCAGTCCCTCCATTTCAGAAGTAGGAAGAAGAGGGCAAGGTCCAACCACTTCTGAAAACGTTACCAAGAAAAATGCAGGCCCTTGTCCAGCGGGTTGCCAGGAGAAACATCTGTCGAACATTTCCTCCATGTCCAAAAGAAGAAGATGGAATTTTTCTCCCAGCGTCAGTTGGACGTATTTCACAATGATTCTTAAAAGCCCTCTTCTCCACCCCCACCACTTCCACCTCTGTTTGTCTCAAACCAATTTCTTTAATATGTAAATATTAAGAGACAGGAAAGGTTTATGTTTTTCCCCCTCTTAGGATTCTTCCGAAATCCAGACTATGATTAGAATGGAGAATTAAAACCTCTGTCAGCAGTTTTATGGCTCCCTCCTCAACTACACTCGCTCTGTGATCATAACATTTTTTTTTTTTTTTTTTTGCTGCCGGGTACAATGCGGTGAAATTTGCATTTCTTTCAATTTGGGATTGTTTCATTTTCTCCCTACCTATCCCCAAAAGGTAAACAGAACAGAAAGCTTTGTTTAAAAAAAAAACAACACATCATTTCATCGTACAAACTCAGCCAGTTCCCTTTTTCTGAAAATGAAAAATAAGGAGGCAGGTGGAATTTCCACGAGGTTTACAGAAATGCTGTTCAGATGTTCCTCAAACCACATCAGGGGTGATCTACTTTCTATGTCTCCTCCTTTGGGGTGGTGGCATCAGGAGAAGACAAGCAAACATTTTCATCTGGACTGAGGCCTGAAGACAAATTCCTTGTGTGTCTAATCACACTTGGCCAATAAAGAATTCTATTCTATTCTATTCTATTCTATTCTATTCTATTCTATTCTACATTCCATTTCTCTATTCTATTCCATTCTATTCTCCATTCCATTTCTCTATTCTATTCTATTCTTCTATTCTACTTCAAGAGCAGTTTATGAGCTGGGTCTTAGGAGTCACTCAGCCAGCATCACAGGAGAACAGCATAGAATCATGGGCTGGAAGGGGCTTTGGAGGTCTTCTAGACCAACCCTCTGCCCAAGGCAGGTGTCAAACGCAGGAAATCATGAATCCAGAGAGTTCAAATGAGAATAGAATAGAATTAAAAATTAGGAATAGAATACAACAGAACAGAATAGAAATATGAAAGAATAGAATAGAGGAGTAGAATAGAACAGAATAGAACAGAATAGAATAGAAGGATGGCCATCAGTTTAGATACATTTAAAATATTCTGTTAGACGTTGATTTATTAAACTTGTTTGTTCCTGAACTCCTTACCTGGGTTCTAGATCAGCTGCATCCAACCAGCCTGGATGGTAGAACTTCCTGCTTAGTAAAAATATTAGCTAAGACCTTTTCTGATTGGGGCATGTGGCTCCTGCTCATTGTTGATCACCTGGTTGGGTTCTTGCCTAAAGATATCTGATGGTCTCTACAACTCAACCTGATCCTTGGAAATTTATTGTTGGGGATCAAATGAAGAGATTTCCCATCAGATCTGGGATGGCTGTCCCTCCTATTGACTTTCAGTAAGGATCAGAATAAACATACAGCAGTGAAGGCTTTAACTGTAACTAGGTAGCATATTTTGTTATGGCACAATCCTGCCATAATTTTAAATTCACTTGTCTTTCTTTCTCTTTTTTCTTTCTTTCTTTCTTTCTTTCTTTCTTTCTTTCTTTCTTTCTTTCTTTCTTTCTTTCTTTCTTTCTTTCTTTCTTTCTCCTTTATTCCTTCCTTCCTTTCTCTCCCTCTTATCTTTTTCTCCTTTCTTCATTCTTTTTTCTTCCTTTATTCCTTCCCTTTCCATCTCTTTCTCCTCCCTTCCTTCTTTTTCTTCCTTTAGTCTTTCCATCATTCCTCCCTTCCATCTCTTTCTCCTTCCTTCTTTCTCCTTTATTCCATCCTTTTTCTCCCTCTCATCTTTTTCTCCTTCTTTCCTTCTTTTTTTCCTTTATTGCTCCCCTCCTTCCACCATTCCATCTCTTTCTCCTTCCTTCCTTCCTTCCTTCCTTCCTTCCTTCCTTCCTTCCTTCCTTCCTTCCTTCCTTCCTTCCTTCCTTCCTTCCTTCCTTCCCGAATGCATCCGGCTTGATTCACACGGACCCTTTTACAGTCTTAATTTCCAACGTCATTCAGCCTTGCCCAAAGATTGCCAGCGGAGTTACATTCTTACAATTAGCTCACTTAAAGCGATGCCACCGGTGCGCTAAAGATGCTTAAAATTAGACCCAGGCGTTAGGCAGTTAATCTATAAAATCCCTTGTTTCATCCCAGGGCCGTCAGAAAATTCGTTCCACATCTGCACAGAGGAAAGCCGGTGGGGCTTTGGGGAGGGGAGGGAGAGGAGGGGAGGGTGAGGGGAACGGCAAAAGAAAAGAAAAGAGTCGAGGTGTAAACTGCCAAAAACCATTTTAATGATGGCTGTAGAAAGAGGCAGGCAGATGGCGGGTCTGTTCTGGCTGTGGTTGGTATTTAACTGCTTTTTTATTGGAAAAATATGGGGTGAAAAATTGTGTGGGGCTCATTAGACAGCCTGCTGTGATCCTGATCAGCTTGCCAATCTGTTCAGCGTGGCAAGGATCCAAAACATCTATAAATTTTGAGCAGCGGCTTATAAACGGCTGCCTGGAGCTTGTTAATGCCTCTCCTTTAAATTCCCTTTCTCTCCCCCCCCCCCGATGATGGGGAGGGACGGAGGGAGAAAAGAGTGGGGGTCTTTTTTTCTTTTCCCTTGTAGGAAGTTAGCACCCACCCACCCCACTCCTAGCAGAATGGAATATCCTGAGAAATATTGAAAAGGAAGAATATTATATTTTCCCTGGATCAGAAATGGAAAGACGTGTTTCTAGGTAGGAAACAGACTCACTCTTAGTAGCCCTCACCTTTGTCAATGGGCCATTAAAAGGCCTGGGCACCTAACGTAGATCTCTCCCCCTTCCGCTCCAGAGTGATGGAGTGGTAGTATTCGCCCTTTACCCATCTCACCACAGGGCACCTGGAAAGAAGCAATGCTCACCCAAACTTGGACTCAAAACATAGCCTAGAGAGTTGCCCTGCATGTTGCCCATGGGAGCCTGACAACCAATAGGAATACAAGATCAAAATCAAAGGCCAGAGAGGGCATAAAACCAGGGACTTTCAGCATCTCTGCCTCTTTTTTCTTCTTCACCCAACATCTGGAAGCATGCAAACCCCCTTTTCTGTTCAGGAGCTCAAGCCATGCGATCCTGTCCACCATTAAACCATCTTTCCAAGCAGCCTCCATGTCTCCCCCCCACACTTGGAACTGAACCCAGAAGGATGTTTCTTCCAACACTGTCTAATAAAAAACAACACCACCAAAAGATCTCCAGGATACAACCCCTGAGGAAGAAGAAAACAAGACAACTCAACCAAGTATCCCATTTCAGTGGCCTGGTGATTGTTGGGTTCTTTTTTTCTTTTTTTGCAAACAACCAGTTCCATACTTGGCTAATATTCTGTTGTTGTTGTTATGATGATGATGCTGAGTCCCTCTCCTTAGCATTTTATTTCAAGAGCTGGCTGTTGGCATTCGGGTTTTAGATCCAAGCATGGTGGTTGGAAAGTTGTTTTGTCTCCTGCCCATATAAAATAGGAATATGCCCCAAACCGTCATGCTGCCCAATTGGTTCAGCCATAAGGTGTCTAAATCGTATGATGCACGGCCAAGGAAACTATATATAGTTATGATTAAAGTCTACCCCTTTTAAATGGTTGCAGGAACTGGGTATGTCTAGTTTAAGAGAAAGAAGGACTAGGGCAGACATGATAGCAGTCTTCCAATATCTCAGGGGCTGCCCCAAAGAAGAGGGAGTCAAGCTATTCTCCAAGGCAACTGAGGGCAGGACAGGAAGCAATGGGTGGAAACTAATCAAGGAGAGAAGCAACTTAGAACTGAGGAGAAATTTCCTGACAGTTAGAAAAATTAACCAGTGGAACAGCTTCCCTCCGGAAGTTGTGAATGCCCCAACATTGGACGTCTTTAAGAAGATACTGGATAGCCATTTGTCTGAAATGGTATAAGGTTTCCTGCCTAGGCAGGGGGTTGGACTAGAAGTCCTCCAAGGTCTCTTCCAACTCTGCTATTGTATTATTGTATTAAATACAAATACGATTAAAAAAAAGATGCTAAGACCCTAGAGCTGTGATGGCGACCTATGGCATGCGTGCCACAGGTGGCAGGTGGAGGAGTCTCGACTGGCACACAAGCCCTCGCCCCAGCTCAGTTCCACCGTGCATGTGTGGGCGCCTGATTTTTGGCTCTCTGCTGTGTATGCAGGTGATACTCGTGCATGCACAGGGATGTGTGTGGGTCACGTGTGCATGCATGGGGGCAGGGGTTGCATGCAGATGTGGGGGGGAGCATGGGGGAGGATGACACCCTCCCCTATAGCCCCTTTTTGGTCCCAGGAGGCTTCAGGGAGACCTGCTAGGCCAAACACAAGGCACTGGGGGGTGGTCACGTGCACATGCGCAGGGGGGACATGGGGAGGTCGCACACACATTGCAAATGCGCTTTCATGCTTGCGCACACGTGTTTTCGGCACACCAAAAGGTAGCCCTCACTGCCCTAGAGTAGGGGTGTGGAACTTAAGGCCCGCAGGCCAGATCTGCCCCTCGGGATGTTTAAATCTGGCCCGCAGGAACAGACTGGAAATATCAAACAACTGGACCATGGTGCATTGGCCAGCCAAAACCGGCCTCATGGGGGCCCACATGTGGGCCCCAGTGGTGGGTTTCAAAATTTTTTCGAACCTACTCTGTGGGTGTGGTCTCCTTTGTGGGAGTGGCTTGCTGGCCATGTGACCTGGTGGGAGGGGCTTGCCGGCCATGTGTTTTCTCTCCCTCCCTCCCTCCCTCTCTCTCTCTCTCCTTCCTTTTGTGTGTCCCTTTTTCCTTTTTTTCTTTCATCTCTCTCTCACTTTTTCTTTCTTTCTTTCTTTTTTTATTTCTTTCTTCCTTTCTCTTTCTCTCTCTGTGTGAGTCTCTCTGTGTGTGTGTGTGTGTGTGTGTGTGTGTGGTGGGTTTCAAAAATTTTTGGAACCTCTTCTGTAGGTGTGGTCTGCTTTCCGGATCCACTGGTGGAACCTCTTCTAACTGGTTTGGTAGATTTGACGAACCGGTTCTATCGAATAGATGCGAACTGGTAGGAACCCACCTCTGGTGGGCCCCCACGCAGCTCGTTTTTGGCCTCCTCAGCCTCCTGCAACACTCTTATCAGCCCAAAATGGGCCACGTGGGGGCCTCAGCGTGGCCTGTTTTCGGCCAGCTGAGTGCTGCAGGAGGACTGGATTAGACTGGATCAGAATTATGTGGCCTGAAGTGAGTGCCTGATCTGGACAGAAAACAAGCGACCATCCTGTGTGAATACTACAGCTGAATGCCAGATTTTACACACTGCAGGTCCTCTTAATCTACCGTCAACAATCTATAACTGACAAGCCGTTTCTATTTACTATCCTGGGAATTGACCTCTGCTGTTAGATCTTGTGCTGTCATGTTTATTTATGCCATTGTATTTTTTTTTATTATTAGTTGAATAATAAAAAAATATATATACAATAGTATAAATAGCTTTTCCGCCCAGAAAAGCAATTTACTATGAAACAACGGGGTATAAATTTAGAAATAAAAAGTTTAGTGGAGTATGAAGGGTAAGCAATAAATGTTTTGCCTGTAATATCTGGTAGAAGAGAGAGGAAAATGGTTGTAGTAAAGAACTGGGGAAAGAAAGAAGGGGAAAAATGCATCTTGGCAAATGCTCACCGTGGCCACATCCACCCCTTGCCCCCCCCCCCCGACACACACACAAAAACGTACACAGCCCTCTAAGGTCAAACTCAACCCTGATGTGGCCCTGAATGAAATTGAGCTTGATATCTCTGCCCTAGAGAACAGCAACCAAGATAAGAGATCTGGAAGTTAAGTCCTACAATGAACGGCAAACTGGTAGAAGAGATAGGAAAATGGCTGCAGTAAAGAACTGTAGAAAGAAAGAAGAGGAGGAAGAAACATGCATCTTGTCAAATGCCCACTTTGGCCACAGCCACCATGACTACGCCCACCCCTTGGCCACACACAGAGAGAGTCTTCTGGGGTCAAACACAACCCTGATACGGCCCTCAACGAAATTGAGTTTGATACCCCTGAGCTAGAGAATAGCAGCACGGACACATTCTATTCCATTCCATTCTAGTCTATTCCTTCTCCTATTCTATTCTATTCTATTCCAATTCCATTCTATTCTACTCTATTCTATTCCTTCTCCTATTGTATTCTATTCCATTCCAGTCTATTCCTTCTCCTATTCTATTCTATTCTATTCTATTCTACTCTATTCCTTCTCCTATTGTATTCTATTCCATTCCACTCTATTCCTTCTCCTATTCTATTCCATTCCATTCTAGTCTATTCCTTCTCCTATTCTATTCTATTTTATTCCTTCTCCTATTCTATTCCATTCCATTCTAGTCTATTCCTTCTCCTATTCTATTCTATTCTATTCCTTCCCCTATTCTATTCTAGTCTATTCCTTCTCCTATTCTATTCTATTCCATTCTAGTCTATTCCTTCTCCTATTCTATTCTATTTTATTCCTTATCCTATTCTATTCCATTCCATTCTAGTCTATTCCTTCTCCTATTCTATTCTATTCTATTCTATTCCTTCCCCTATTCTATTCTAGTCTATTCCTTCTCCTATTCTATTCTATTCCATTCCATTCTAGTCTATTCCTTTTCCTATTCTATTCTATTCCATTTCATTCCATTCTATTCCTTCTCCTATTCTATTCTATTCTATTCTATTCTATTCTATTCTATTTCCATTCTATTTTATTTTTAACCTCTTCTCCATCTTTCTCTTTTCTGCTCTGCTCTCCTCTCCATTCCCATAGCCATTCCATTCCACCCAGACAACACTAATGGACCTCGGTTGAGAAATGGTCAACTCTTGGTTGCCTTTTTTTACTCATGATTGCAAAATCCTGGAATGTCTATAAAACACCGCGTTCGATGCTCCCCCCTCCACCAATAAATATTTTTGCAACGTTTTGTGAACTTGGAACAAAGAAATAATTAGACCGTTGCTAAAGCTGGTAACAATCTGGGCTGACTCAAGGAAGAAACGATTCATGTTTTTTGCACAACAAGAGAGACAAAACAACCTCCCCCCTTTCTCTCTCTCTCTCTTTTTCTGTGCTGGATTCGGCTCCGATCGATGTGGAAATGTAAACAGCCGTAAGAAGGATTCCCGAAATCCAGTTAGCTTCCATTAGACTAGAAAATTCATATGCAAAACAAGAAAGAAATGTCAATCCAGAGATTTCCTGGTCTTTCGACAGGGTGAGGCAGTTTACTAACCGCAACCGTTGGGTTTTAGACTGTGGTCAGGGAATAACACCACTACAAGAGAGAAAATGGCCTGTTTTTTAAAGAGTTTCCATCTTCTCATTGTTATGTCGCCCGAAGCCATCCCTTCCCAGAACTGAAGCCGTGGGACTGGTTTGTGAGTTCTCCTCCTCCTGCCTCGTGGGCCACTTGCTCACGTGCAAGAAACACAAAAGAAAACTTCACAGCCACTGGGGTCTAGTGGTGAAGGAGCCACCAAGCTGGAATTCCGGGAGACGGGGAGTTCTAGTCCTCCCGTTTAAATCTTGCCCAGAATCAAACATGGACTGATCTCTTTTCTGAGGCGGCTTTGATTCAGGCAGTTTTTGATTTTACTACAAATGCTGACAATAACTGATATTAGTTGGTTTCCTTCCTTCCTTCCTTCCTTCCTTCCTTCCTTCCTTCCTTCCTTCCTCCACTTTCACTCCCTTCCCTCCTTCTTTCTTTCCTTCCCTGCACTCCTTCCTTTCTCTTCCTTCCACTTGTTACTCCCTCCCTCCACTCCGTCCTCCCTCCACTTTCCCTCCCTTCCCTCCTTTCTTTCTTTCCCTCCCTCCACTCCTTCTTCCCTTCCCTCCTTCCTTTCCTTCCTTCCCTCCCTCCACTCCTTCCTTCACTTTCCCTCCCTTTCCTCCATCTTTCTTTCCTTTCCTCCACTCCTTCCTCCCTCCACTCCTTCCACCTTCCAGCTCCTCCCACCTTCTTTCTTTCCTTCCCTCCCTCCCTCTTCCCCCCTCTTCCTTCCTCCCTCCAATCCTTCCTTCCTCTACTTTCCCCCTTCCCTCCTTTCTTTCCTCCCCTCCTTCCTTCTTTCCATGCTCCCAATCCCTCCATGCCAAAAGTCCGCATTTATATGAACACACCTTGCAGTGAGACCCCCCCCCCAACTTCCCTTCCTGAAGACGCAGCTGTCAGAGCCCGTTCTGAAATACGAGTTTCATTAGCCAGAGTTCTTCTGCACCAGGAAAAATGTCAGCGCGGAGGTTTTAGTTAGTATGCAGCTCGCAGAGAAGATGGCATTAGACCCGTCTTGCAACATTACATCACGGAGGCTGCTGCTCCGAAGGACAGCGATAGGCCAGAAGGGTTAGGCACCAGGTAAGGAAGGACAGAATTTAATAGAGAGTGTGAAAAAACGTTTTTTTTCCCAATGGCCCTCCCAGAGAGCACTTCTCAGCCTTTTCCTTTGCTGAACCATCAGAGGAGGCAGGAGCATCACGTCAGGTCTGTAATCCTCACACAAAAATCTGCTGGAGCCCAAAATGAAGCGACACGGACTTCTTTCATATTTCTCTACGACCATTACTACTATTGTACTTGCTTCCTGGATCTTCACATTTTTACAATGGGCTGTTGTGGCCTGCAGAGCTGGCAGCAGATTCCGACAGGGAGGAGGTTGGGGAGGAACCTGGGCCAGTCCTGGAATCTGGGGAAGGCTCGGATGAGGCCTCTGTGTCGGAGGCAGAGAGGGGGCCAAGGCCATCTAACAGTTATCAGCTGCCTTCGGAGTCAGACATCAGTGAGGCAGAGGAACAGCTGGAGCCTGTTCCCAGTGTACGCATGCGCAGAGTTGCCAGAAGAAAAGAACAGTTGAGAAATCAGAATTGACTTGGGAGTAAAGTCACAGATAGAAGGTGATTGGGCCCATCCCATAAGAAATAAAAGAGGAGCAAAAGGGGAAGGGGCTTTTGCAGGAAACAATTTGTTCATTAGATTAATTTCAGGAGTGTGAAGATCTGTCCGTGAATCTCAGAGACTCTGTGCCCAGCCTTTCCTTACACAGCACCTCATTTGGAAAATATTGACATGGCAGATTTCCAAGATAGATAAGGTCTGTGGTCATAAATATTCCTTTGAAGGACTGTTTGCCAGGCCTTTGCTGAATGGGAATGAGAAGAATTCACATCCCTGTAATAAAAGGGGTTTTGTTGGGACCAGGACTCTGCCTTGTGCTTTCTGGGGAAGCCTAGGTCAGGAAACCAACCAACCAACCAGTCATAAATATGTGCCTAGAAAAAGTTGGGAGGGGAAAACAGTGGTGACATTTTAATTGTGTTTAGAGGGAAATCAAGGGTGAGCAATTCAAGGAATCCTCCTCTCCTTGACCTTGGCCTGTAAAGGGACCGGGTCATTTTTTCAGACCAGATGTTATTGGGCTACCAAGTGCTGCCACTCATCTGGATGGTTGGCCAATAATTGCGATTGGGATTTTTGTTTTGCTACAGGCCAGACGTGACTAAAGCTGGAAATATTTCTGAAGTCCTCGTAGTGGTTTTACAGGTAGGTCAAAGATTGAAAGTCAAACATTAAGAAAACTAAGGTCATGGCATCCGACCCTCTCAATTCCTGAGAAATAGATGGGGAAGAAATGGAGGTAGTGTCAGATTTTATTTTTCTGGGCTCCAAGATCACCGCAGATGTGGACTGCAGCCAAGAAATTAGAAGATGCTTGCTCCTCGGGAGAAAAGCTATGGCAAATCTAGATAGCAGACTAAAAAGCAGAGACATCACCCTGCCAACAAAAGTGTGTCTAGTCAAGGCTGTGGTTTTCCCAGTTGCAATGGATGGCTGTGAAAGTTGGACCATAAGGAAGGCTGAGCACCAAAGAATGGAGGCCTTTGAACTCTGATGCTGGAGAAGACTCCTGAGAGTCCCTTGGATTGCAAGGCGATCCAACTGGTCAGTCCTAGAGGAGATCAACCCTGACTGCTCTTTAGAAGGCCAGATCCTGAAGAGGAAACTTAAGTACTTTGGCCACCTAATGAGAAGGAAAGACTCCCTGGAGAAGAGCCTCATGCTGGGAAAGATGGAGGGCAAAAGAAGAAGGGGACTATGGAGAATGAGGTGGCTGGAACCGAGTCACTAAAGCAGTCAGTGTGAACTTAAATGGACTCCGGGGGATGGTAGAGGACAGGAAGGCCTGGAGGAACATTGTCCATGGGGTCACGATGTGTCAGACATGACAATGGGTTGGTCACAACTTTGCAACTAACAACAACAACAACAACAACAACAACAACAACAACAACAACAAAGATTAGAGGAGGTGATTTTCATTAAAAATAAAAGAAAAAGGCAGCTATTTCATCTTCAGTGTTTCTTAGGCTTTAATTCCCACTTTACCTAAGGTCAGGGATCTCCAAATGTGGCAACTTTAAGACGTGTGAACTTCAACTTTAAGAACTTGGGGGCTTCAACTCCTAGAGTTCCTCATCCAGTGAGAATTCTGGGAGTTGAAGTCCACAAGTCTTAGAAGTTGCCAAGACACACCTGCCCACGATCAAAGCTGCTAGAATGGTACAAGTTCCTTAAATTCCAAGAAGCGAAAGGCTTCATCTTGCTCATTTACTAGATTCAGTAGAAGCTACATGGCGTCATCTAATGCATGTTCGCTTCCTTTACCATGAGTGGTCAAAGGACAATGAAGAGCCTTCTTGGGGCACGTTTCTGAAGTCCTTTGGGTGGTCTTATTTTCAGTGTTACTTTAAAAATAAAGAAATACAAGAACTTTGTAAGGAAGAACATAGTTTCCAAAGGTTTTAGTCATTTCATATAGGCTGGTCTTTTCTTAATCAAATTTCTTTGATCTTAAGATATCAAAACTTTGTGAACTCCTATTCCCCCCCTTTTCCTTCCTATCTCTCCATCCATCCATCCACCCACCCACCCACCATCCTACCCTTTATCTCTCCCTCTCTTCACCCACCATACCTATCCATCCATCCATCCATCCATCCACCCACTCACCCACCCACCATCCTACCTTCTCTCTCTCTCCACCCATCATACCTATCCATCTATCCACCCACCCACCCACCATCCTACTTTCTCTCTCCCTCTCTTCACCCACCATACCTACCTATCTCTCCATCCATCCATCCACCCACCCACTCATCCACCCACTATCCTACCCTATCCCATCCCTCTCTCCACCAGCCTACCTACCCATCCATCTACACATCATCTCTGTGTTTGTGTGTGTGTTATTGAAGATGCTTGAAAAGGAAGATAAAAATGAATACAAAGAAAGAAAAAGAAAGACATCAAAGAGAAAGCCAAATGAGAAAGGGGACACAAACAAGTATGTATGTATGTATGTATGTATGTATGCATGCATGCATGTATGCATGCATATCTTGATGGAATGATTCTGGGCTTGGCAACAACTCCCCCACCCCGTGTTCAGTCAAAGCTTCTTGCTGATATTTAATTGCAGGGCTGAACTGAGATTTTTCATTGCTATTACCTCCGTTATGATTATTTTTTAATTTTCAAACCTCAACTGCTTTATGAACTTTATTCTGAATAATTTACACGACATTTGTCAGAGAAAGTGGGTGTTTGGGGAGGAGAGGAGAACAAAGCTTTCTCCCCCCACTCCTTTCCCCCTCTCCCCCCATGGCACTTCTAAGAAAGAAAGAAAGAAGAGAGAGAGAGACACACACACTTAGCTTTGTCATTTAAAGCAATTTGCCTCCCAATGCCATTCACAGCAGCAGAAAATTCCTACCTTGGGCATCTAAGCACTGGAGGCAAGCTCCTTTGGCTAATGGGGTTGACTTGTTGGGGTAGGGGCTAAGAAGCTTTTAGAGGGGGCTTAGCAAGCTCACAAGGATCAAATGTCATTCTTTCAATTCAATGAAGAAGTCTAAGACGGGGTCACCAACCTTTCGGACCTCAGGGACCACTAAATTCATAGTTTTAAATCCCGCCGACCACTAATATGATCTGCCTAATGACCATCTGGGTGGCGTGGCTAGGTGATCATGTGACTGGATGGGCATGGCCAACTCGATGTCACTCATGTGGATGGGTGCCTCACCAGCCTCTACTGGCCCCTCCCCTCCCCTCCTCGCCTGCCCACCCAAGTTCCTTAGGGCCTCAGTTGTTGGAGCTAAGCAGCCACCATGAGAAAGAGTTGGCAAAACAGCTGGCTCAGTTCAAATTGGATCTCTCCTCCCTCCCTCCCTCTTTCTTTCTTTTTTTCTTTCTCTCTTTCTCCATCTCTTTCTTTCTTTCTTCCGCAAAGAGGCACAAGAGAACGGCGAATAAAACCTTCCCCACAACATTCGTGAAACTCCTGCCTTTGCCAAGGCAATCTGCAATGCGTTTGGGCTTCATCCTTTGGCGGAGAGCTGTATTAAAAAGCACTGCAAGGGGGAATGAATGCCCATGTGGTTTCTGTTTGTTTGTTTTTGAACTCTGATTTTACGGGCCCTTTTTTCTTTTTGGTCGGGGGGGGGGGAGGGCGAAGGGGCTTGGTTCCTCTGCCAACCATCCTCTGACATGACATGCATTCATCTAATTAGCATTAAGTGGGGTCATTCTTCTTCCAGCTTTTGTTTTTCTCATCTGACATTTTGCCTCAGCCAAAAGTTTCAAGATCCTCGCCTTCCCCTCCAACTCCCTTCCTTCAAGCCATGACAATTTTGAAGGCCCCTGTGTGTGTGTGTGTGTGTGTGCGTGTGCGTGCGCGCATGTGGTGGTTTTTTCTGGGTAATTTCTATGTATGATATTTTAGGTAGGATCTAAGCACAGTACACAACGTCCTACCTATCAATGACTACTTCAGTTTCATCCTCAACAATACACGGGCAAACAATCGATACAAACTCAAGGTAAACTGCTCCAAACTCGATTGCCGAAAATACGACTTCAGCGACTGAGTGGTCAATGCCTGGGATGCTCTACCTGACTCTGTTGTTACATCGTCAAATTCTCAAACAGCTTCAACCTTAAACTGTCTACCGTGGACCTCACCCCATTCCTAAGAGGTCCGTAAAGGGGGCGTGCATAAGCGCCAGTGTGCCTCCCGTCCCTGTCCTACTGACCTCGTTTATTTGTATCCATTTCTTTCGTTCATGTCCATGTTTACATTTATACCTGCTATCCTGTACATGTTTGGCAAACCAATGGATAAATAAATAAAATAAAATAAAGCCAAGGCTTCGAAAACAAGATCAGCAAAAGAGATAAACCAAAGGAAGATAGCTTCCTTTGTTGTCAAAAGGCCAATGCCAGAGGCGGGTTCCTACCGGTTCAGCCGAGTAGGTACTAACTCGGCCGAACAAGCACCCAAAACGGTTCTATCCTCGCAGCCACCATCTTGATTTTCTGTTCTGCGCATACCGCAGAACAATCTTCACTATTTCCCCCCCTTTTATAATGTTGTGCCCATGCGCAGACCTTTCGAGCTGCAAATGAGCACGTGCGCGCAAACTGGTAGTAATGCCGGCAGGAACCCACCCCAGGCTTTGTTCTGCCAACCGGAAATAAAATGGGATTTCAAGAAAAGGGAGAACTTTTGGTTAGGCCAGGGGTCGGCAACCTTAAACACTCAAAGAGCCATTGGGACCCGTTTCCCACAGAAAAGAAAACACCGGGAACCACAAAGGTCCTAACTGGAAGCCTCCTCTTCAATTCTGGAGCTAACTGGAAGTTCAGTTCTCCCCACCATAGAGTCTCCTCCTAGCGCGGCGTACTTTTTCCTCTACCTGTCATAACCGAAAGCCTTATCAATTGTGGAGACAACTGGAAAACCCTCCCCTTGCCATAGAGTCTTCTCCTGGTGCACTGTGCTTCTCTCCCCACCCCATCGGAAGCTCTTCTCAAAATTGGCGCTGACCGGTGATGGAGCTGCAGCAGAGGGAGGAAAGAGCCACATGCGGCTCCAGAGCCACAGTTTGCTGACCCCTGGGCTAGGCCTTTTTGAGGTGCACCACAACAAGTGTTGCAGGCATCAATATCGTGGCCCTGGAAGTGAGGTTTTTTTTGGCCTGCTGACTATCAATCCTGACTCTATCGTGTTTTTGGTGGGCGTGGCTTGGTGATCATGTGCCTGGGGTGTGTGGCTTGGTGATCATGTGTCCGGGCGGGCAACAAGCAGGAACCTCATAGAGAGCTCAAAAAAACCAACTATCGCACTTTACACAAAAACAACACAAAAGCTACATAATTGACTCACACGTAATGAAAAAGCAGCTGGACACACACACACACACACACACACACACACACACAAACATTTAGCATTTTGCCCGAACCAGTAATAAAAAAATGCTTTAAAAAGTTTTTTTTTTTTTAGGTTTCAACAATCAGCTGTGCAACAATCAGCTGGGCCGGGGGATCGTGGGAACTTAAAAAATAAAACTTTTTGAAGTATTTTTTTTTTTTTACTACCGGCCCGAACTGGTAGCATTTCACCCCTGCTTAATAGGTCCCGAACAAAATTCTTTGGAAATCTCGGCTCCAGCAGGGAAGGGGGGGGGGGGGGAGAGAGCAGATCAAAGACCTTTTGTTCAAGTCCAGCATCATCAACGTTTCGTACTTCGCTGAAGCAAAAGAGCTCCTTTTAAACCATCCCTCCTGAAGCCGCCTGGGTCCAAACAAGCTTTTGCTGAAGGCTGCGGCCTAAGGCAGTTGAAGACTCTGCAGAGACTTTGCGAAAGCTGCTCCTCATTTAAGGGGCTGCAAGCAATTACTGGGAGGGTCACGTTTATTGAATAAAACCATTTAAGCATTATGTTTACAAAGTCAAAGCAACATTAAAATCCAGTGAAAAACAATTATTTTTACAGGATACATCTGCAAGCAATCGGGAACGGACCTTTTTATTATTATTATTTTTTTCCTCTTCGATTGCCTCCCTGCCCTTCTTCCCTCCCACCCCCCCTTTCCCCCTCCCCCTTGGTAAATTTATCCCTTAAGAGGACTTTGTTGGTGGTGTGGAAAATGTCCACATCACAGCGATGAATTATTTTGGAAACGCCAAAATATCTTATTTTTCAAAGATTGCTTTGGGCTCTCCCGACGCCAAAATAGCTGCGATTTCCTGACTAGTCAAAATTTTCTCGGTCTTGGCAGAAGCTCTGCTATGGACCAGATCAGGAAGAACTAGACAAATAGTTATTTTATTACTAAGTCTGTCAAATAAATCAGAATGTGACCAGCAACCTTTGCAAAGATAAGCCCCCCCCCCCTTTCCTTCTGCTTGGCTGACAGTTTGGCTGTCAAAAAAGAGAAAAGGTTACACACACACACACACACACACACACATATATAAAGAGACAGATCTCTGGATAGGATTTTGCATAGCAAAACCCTTTGTCTGTCGTTTTTGAAGGAGCCAAGTGAAACCTCTTCCAAAATCCCAATGATCTTGGCCTCTCTTCAAGATAATGGGCAGGGTTGATGGCTGAAGTTTTATAACCGATTAAATTCAATCAAGCTTGTTATTTTTAAACTGGAACATTTGGATAATGTACTGGAGCAAAGTCGTACAGTTAAAGAGTACTTTTTTTTTTTACTTAAAAAAAAATGACGTTGCCAATTTAATTCAATTTCAGGGTTGACCTGCCTTGACATTTAGATTCATACTAGTAGGGTTTCCTGACAAATTTTTTCCCCTCCCTTCAACAAAGACAAAACTAAAGCTTAGCGTTAAGGGCCAAAAAAGGGCTAAAGTTGACCCAGTGGGGGCCATTTCCACTTGTCAAGGATTTGCAAGATGCTCCAATGAAAATACAAAGTGCATCCAATATGTAAGAATCTTCAACTCAAAGAAAGACGAGATGCAAAGAAAATTTTGGATTTTGACGCAGAGATCCCATTGCAAAATCTAACCACCATGGCAGAAAATTGAAAACTACCATAGATGTTTTGCACGTATCATTCAAAAGCTGGGTTGCCACTCACTATGCTTTGGTATTATGTGACCTGTGCTAACCTAGTTTGCTAATGAATCTTTAAAATAAAATCTGTTTTTATGTGACAAGTTAATATTAACTTAGTGCTCTCTGAATTTGGTGGTTTCCTTGCAGATGTTTCATGACCCAACTAGGTAACGTCATCAGTTGAAGATGGGAGTAGGATTGGAGGAGGAGGAGGAGGAGGAGGAGGAGGAGCAAAAGACAATGGAGTACTTTGTGTCTCTGAGCTTGGTGGTTTTTTCGCAGATGTTTCATGATCTAACTAGACAACATTATCAGTACTAGAGAGAGTCGGGTTTGTGGAGGAGGTGGAGTTGGTTTTTTCTGATTCTCTTTGAGTTTGTTGGTTTTCCTGCAGAATATTAACTGTGGGGTCCTTTCATGACCCAACTAGGTAACACCATCAGAGCTACAAGAGAGGAGGAGGAGGAGGAGGGGGGAGGGGGAGGGGGAGGAAGAGGAGGAAAAAGACTATGGGGTACTTAGTGTCTCTGTGCTTGGTGGCTTTCCTGCAGACGTTTCATGATCTAACTAGGTAACATCATCAGTGCTAGAGAGTGTGGGCTTTGTGGAGGAGGAGTTGTTGTTTCTGATGCTCTTTGAGTTTGTTGGTTTTCCTGCAGAGGTTTCATGACCCAACTAGGTAACACCATCAGAGCTAGAAGAGAGGAAGAGGAGGGGGGGAAGAGGAAACTTTGGGGTACTTGGTGCTCTCTGAGCTTGGTTGTGTCCTTGCAAACATTTCATGATCCATAAGTACCAGAAGGGAATGGGGTTGGCTCTCTGTTTATCTATAAGTGGCTTGCCCTGTCTGTGTTTCTTGGAGTTGTTGGTGGTTCTCTGATTAGGCTTTTTTTTTAACTACTTGATTGTTTGTCTGAGTTGATAGTTCCTTGACTGGGAGTGTTGTTTGCTTCTTGATTATTGGTTTAGGGTGAATCTTGGTGTTAATCTTTGCTAAGATAGGGTGTTGATGGATGACAAGGAAGTGTTTTTGATCTTTTTGTTTTGTTTTTAGCATTTTGACTGTCTCTTTGAATGGTGGGTACAGCTCGTTTATCTCTATGTGCTTGTTGATGGCCGATTTGCCTGGAATACCAAGTTTCCGGGAATTCTCTAGCATTTCTGGGTTTAGCTTGATCTACAAGCTAAGGTTCTTTTTGAGATATTTTCGAGTGTTATCCTTTTCACAACTTGTGTTGGTTGTGATGTGGTGGGTTGAGAGCCTGTTATGATAAACTAGTTGATAACCTGGCGTTGCCTGGGGATTTATTTATGGGGGGAAAATGTCTGGATGAATCTTAATTTTCTAACGTTGGATTTTCCCTCTTACCAGAGGGAGCCCCCTTCTGGAGTACTGTGAAGCCCATTACCATGGCAATTCCACTGTGTTGCACAGTAGAAGCCATTTTACGGCAGTACAGTAGAAGCCATTTTAAGGCACAACAGGCTGTATCTTAACAGAACACACACCCTGAGGGGTGTTAGGGGCGTCTTATACCCTCACAGCATTTGTTTCCAGAGAGTAAGTCATCTGTGTACCAAGATTGGTTGAAATTGCTCAAGGCATTCCAGAGTTTGCTGGAACACAGACACACATTGTGAATATGAGCTTGTATCAAACTTTCTTCTTAAGCTATCCAAAGTAGGAGACACCTATAGCCTCCCTCCAGAATCTGCAAAGCTCATGCTATCACGAGAGGCCTGGCCTCTATCACAGTGATTAGTAGTACTACACACAGAGAATAAAACCTAGTGTGCGATAAACAAATGGCTGTTGTTCCCAGGAAAGCAGATGAAAAGTCTGCTCCTTAAATCTGCTCTCTGCTCACCATTAATCCGCCTCCTTATAATATATCTCCATAGAGCACAAATTACATCACTTTGGTATCCTATACAGAAGTCAACAAACTGGATGATAAGCCAATAACACAGCAGAGGGAGTCCTCAATGTACGGCCACCACGACTGAGGCCAAGATTTTTTGTTGCTAAGTGAGACAGTTGCTCAGTGAGTTATGCCCCATTTTACGACCTTTCCTTGCCACGGTTGTTGACTTTGCTGGTCAGAAGGTCATAAGAGGCGACCACCTCTTATGGGGGAGGGGGAAGGAGGGAGGGAGGGAAAGAGAAACAGAGAGGTGGAGGGAGGGAGGGAGGGATGGAGAGAGAGATTAAAAGGGAGTGAAATTGAGAGAGACTGGAAGAGGAAAAAAAGAGATGGAGGGAGAGAGGAGAAAGAGGAGGGGGAGGGAGGGAAAGAGAAACAGCGATTTAAAGGGAGAGAAATTGAGAGAGATAGGGGGTTGAGAGAGACAGAGGGAGAAAGAGAGACATGGAGGGAGGAAGAATTAGGAGGGGGCGGGATAGGGAAGGAGGGAAAGAGGAACAGAGATTAGAAGAGAGAGAAAGAGAGGGATGGAGGAGAAGGGGAGGAGAAGGAGGGAAAGAGAAACAGATTAAAAGAGAGAAACTGAGAGAGAGAGAGAAGTGAAGAGAGGGAGGAAGACAAAGAGAAACAGATTAAAAGAGACAGACAGATTGAGACAGAAAGAGAGAGACACAGAGATGATAAGGAGGGACAGAGAAGGAGGGAAAGAGAAACAGATCGAGAGGGGGGAGGAAGGAAGGGAGGAGAGAGAGAGTCCCTGCCTGCCCTGTCACTTGCAGAATTACAACCTCAATAAAATCTCATTGACTTTCGCTACCTGCTCTACGGCTTGCATTACACTCTGCTAATTATACAGCTGTTACTTTGGGCTATAAAGCAAAGGAGGATCGATGCCAACCATGGTTTCTTTACTCTCTTTTTTTAAAAGAGCGGCCCATAAACAAAGTAGCTGCTAGGGAACTCTTCCAGTTGCATTTTTTAAATGTTTATGAACTAGTTTAACATGACAGGAAAGTAGAGTGGAGATAACAAGGGAAGGCCCACGAGGCCATGCAGAGCCACCTTTGGTACCAACGAAGTGAAGGTGTTATTTATTTTTAAAACCATGGCTTCCATTCCAGGGAGCCTGGCTGCCTTGGGTGACACACAATGCTGAATCGTTAGATTTGTACACAGTTTGATTCCTGCAATTCTGGTTGAGAGAATCTGACAAGGCTTCTTGTAAGAAGGACAGTTAGATAGAGAGAAAGAGGGCAGAGAAGAGCAACCAAGATGATTAGGGGGCTGGAGGCTAAACCACATGAAGAATGGTTGCAGGAATTGAAAGTATTTGGTCTAGTGAAAAAGGGATGTGGTGGCTCAGTGGATAAGACGATGAGCTTGTCGATCAGAAAGGTTGACAGTTAGGCGGTTCGACTCCCTAGCGCCGCGTAAAGGAGTGAGCTCCTGTTATTTGTTCCAGCTTCTGCCAACCTAGCAATTCGAAAGCACGTAAAAAATGCAAGTAGAAAAATAGGAACCACCTTTGGTGGGACGGGAACAGCGTTCCGTGTGCCTTCGGCATTGAGTCTTGCCAGCCACATGACCACGGAGACATCTTCGGACAGCGTTGGCTCTTCGGCTTTGAAACAGAGATGAACACCACCCCCTAGAGTCGGGAACGACTAGCACATATGTGCGAGGGGAACCTTTCAGTCTAGTGAAAAGAAGGACTAAGGGCTGACATGATAACAGTCTTCCAATGTTTGAGCGGCTGCCACAAAGAAAAGCACTGATAAGCATGAACAAGTTGTCTATGCTAGGATAGTCAGCCTAATGTTCTCCAGATGTTTGCTCTACAACTCAACAAATCTTTTGCTGCCTGCCAAGGAGTTGAGTTCCAAAGCATATGCTCACAGCCTCCCAGTTTGGCAGTTCAAGTCCCACCAGCTCAAGGTTAATGTAATCTTCCATCCTTCGGAGATGGGTAAAATGAGGATCCAGATTGTTGGGGGCAAGAGGCTGACTCTGTAAACCGCTGAGAGAGAGCTGGAAAGCACTGTGAAGTGGTATATAAGTCTACGTGCTATTGCTATTTGGAGAACACCAGGGCATTACACCAGGGAGCATATGCCAGTCTACCCTATCTTTGAGCTGGTCTTCCCAAAGCAATCTTTCCTAAACTTTCTAGGACATAACAACCTAGACCTAAGGAGGAATTTCTTGACAGTGAGAACAATTAATCAGTGGAACGACTTGCCTCCAGAAGTTGTGAATGCTCCAACACTGGAAGTCTTTAAGAAGATGTTGGACAACCATTTGTCTGAAGTGGTGTGAGGTTTCCTGCCTAAGCAGACCCCCAAGGTCCCTTCCAACTTTGTTGTTCTGTTCTGTTCTATTCCGTTCCATTCCATTCCATATTCCATTCTATTCCATATTCCATTCCATTCCATATTCCATTCCATTCCATTCAATACCATACTCCATTCCATTCCATATGCCATTCTGTTATATATTCCATTCTATTATATATTCCATTCCATTTTTCCATTCCATATTCAATTCTATTCCATTTTTCCATTCCATATTTAATTCCCTTCCATATTCAATTCCATTCCATTTTTCCATTCCATATTTAATTCCATTCCATATTCAATTCCATATTCAATTCCATTCCATTTTTCCATTCCATATTCAATTCCATATTCCATTCTATTCCATATTCCATTCCATTTCGTTCCATTCCATATTCCATTCCATTCTATTCAAGTAATTTGGGAAATTTTCTACATACAGTCCCATCCAACAAGACAATCCATTTCGAAGGGGACCAAAGACTATAAAGGGGGGGGGGTGTCTCTCTTCCTCAGGAGCATAAAGACCAGGCCATTCTGTCCCCTGGAATCCCCTGACCTCCCCCCCCCCATAGGCAGCGATAAAACAAGACCTACCGATTGACAGGCGGCGTCCTTGGGCTGGTTTTTCAAATGTCTTCCCTGCTTTTTTTTGAGAGCGAGACGACAGAAGCTCTTGCAAGTTAAGTCTTTTAAAATTCTCTTTCTTAAGACTTAATATTTCACCCTGACAGCGGGGAAAGGAATTAGAAGTGCCAGCAGCTATCCAGATAGATGTTAAAGCTCCTTCCCCCCCCCCTCTCCTCTCCCTCCTCCAACTTCCCTCTCCTGCCACATTCGCTCTGGCTTCAGAGAATATTTTCCCCTCAAATTGGTTTTAAATTAAAGGAGGTGATGAAGGCAATGTGCAATCTCAGCATTTTCCCAGGTGCACTTAATCTAATTTCATTAAGGGGATCAGAACCGGTGATTGCTACAGCCGAAACATTAAGTCTGTCCGTTTCCCCCCCCCCTTTCTCCTTTTTTTTTGGTATAAAAAAACCATTAGCTCTGTCAAAGGACCGGCGGGTGGGCTGTTTATTATTGGAGATGAAAGCCCATTTTGCTTCCCCAATAAACTGTCAGAAGCAGTAAGCCCCCAAATTAAGTCAACCGCTGCCAAAGATGCAGGGCAACAAGGGTTCCAGCTGTTTGACAAGGGAGTTGCCTCCGGAAGTTGTGGATATGACAACACTGGAGCTTTTTTTAAAGAAGAGACTGGAGAAGCATTGGTCAGAAATGGTTACAGGGTTTCCTACTTGAGGAGGTGGCTGGATGAGAAGGGCTTCATCACTGGAGGTTTTCAAGAAGAGATTAGACGACCATTTATCCAAAATGGCATAAGGAGGTTGGACTAGAAGACCTCCAAGGTTGCTTCCAACTCTGTTATTGAGTCATTCTGATTCTGTTTGAAGAAGATGCATAAACAGAGGGATGGAATCAAGATCACATGAAGTGTTAGTACCACTTTATAAGGACTTGGTAAGGCCACACTTAGAATACTGCATTCAGTTTTGGTCGCCATGATGTAAAAAAGATGAGACTCTGGAAAGAGTGCAGAGAAGAGCAACAAAGAGGATTAGGGGACAGGAGGCTAAAACATATGAAGAATGATTGCAGGAATTGTGTATGTCTAGTTTAATGAAAAGAAGGACTAGGGGAGACATGATAACAGTGTTCCAATATCTCAGGTGCTGCCACAAAGAAGAGGGAGTCAAGCTATTCTCCAAAGCACCTGAGGGTAAGACAAGAAGCAATGGGTGGAAACTAATCCAGGAGAGGTGCAATTTAGGACTAAGGAGAAATTTCCTGACAGTGAGAACAATTAATCAAGCTTGCCTCCAAAAGCTGTAAATGCTCCAACACTGGAGGTTTTTAAGAAGAGATTAGATATCCATTTGTCTGAAGTGGTGTAAGGTTTCCTGCCTAAGCAGGGGGTTGGACTAGAAGACCTCCAAGGTCCCTTCCAACTCTGTGAAATTGTTTAAAAAGATCTCTAGACTTCTTGATGTCCAGCTTTAACTCCTTCCTGATAATTTTGGTCGTGAACCTACCTTCGGAGGCAGTGTGATGTGATGTTCTGTCTCTTTCCCATCATGTATCTTTTTGGTCATATTTTCTGTTGGGAAGAGACTGGACAACTATATGTAAAGGATGATATACTATAGGGTGTTCTGTCTGAGCAGGGGGTTGAACTAAACCTTTAAGGCCCCTTCCAACTCTGATATGGTGTATTCTCTTATTCTGTCTACAAGGAATTTGAAGAAGGTGGAATTTCAAAAATGCAAGCATCCATGGGGGTGAAGGAGGCCAAGGGGTGTCATTTGAAGGAAATCATCATATGGATAGTCCTCGACATAGGAACGTTCCTTAAACGATGGTTCCAAGTTATGACAACCTTGGAAGAAAAGTATTTCAGGACTCGCCTTTGCAATTAGAACTGTTACACTAAGCAAAGAGGTTGCATTTACAACAATCGTAGTGTCCTGTAGTCTCACATTTGAAACCTTGCCAGCTGGCTTCCCTCAATCGGGGAAGGTGGATTCACTTAGTGACCATGTGATTCACCTAACAACCACCCTGGTTCTCTTTTATGGTAAGAACGGTTGCAAAATCGGGCCCAATCCCATGGTGACTCGCTTTACGACCGCAGCGACTTACAACAGAGATTTCGGTCTCAATTTTGGCTGTAAGTTGAGGGCTACCTGGGGAGCCCTTCTATCTCCCTGCCACAACCCACACCTCACAGGTTCAGGTCAGAGGTGGGCTTCACATAATTTTACCACTGGTTCGCCGCACACAGAAACTGTGAGCTTTCCACGCCATGCATGCAGCCTTCCACGCATGTGCTTTGCTCATGCATGTGCTTTGCTTGCATGCATAGCTTGCACGCAGCTTAGAAAACGTGGCTAAATAGGATGGCATAGCGCTGGCACAGGTGGGCCGCTCACCTGAAGATTGCCGCTACTGGTTCACCTGAACCGCTCCAAACCGGTTGAATACCAGCACTTGTTCAGGTATTAGCAAAATTTGTAATCCCGTTATGGAGAAAAGAGAAGAAGAAATCAGCCATTCCCACATTTTGGGCGACTTGACTTTTGCCTCCGATTTTTTTTTTTTTTAATTTCTCTGGGACAGGATGCCGTTTAGCCGAGCAGAGGAACAATCTGCGCCCCCCCCCATTTTCCTAGAAACGCTAAAGCAGGTAAGAGACAATAAGAAGAACTGTTGATGTTTTATATTATGCCATTATGTTAATGTTCACTAAAGTATGCCGTGAGCACTCTCATTACATGTGTATAAACCAATTCTCTGTGGTGTTATTCCTGTGCTAAATGCTATAACTGCATAAATCTTGAATTAATGGAGACTTTATAGTTGTTAAAAAATGAAGGGTAATTGCTATCTGTTAATACTGTTGGAACGAGCAAAGGAAAGGCATCTATCTGTATGTACGTATATTTCAGGCGGAGAGATTTGCCAGCTGACGGGACATGGCCACTTTTAGGGGTGCCACGTGATCAAAGAAGGAAGTTCAACATCGCCGCGAGTCCCTCGGTCTTCATCTAATCAGGGCGATGGTTCGATAACCGACGGGGTTCTATAGGTAGTCCTTGACTTACGACCACAATGGAGCCCACCATTTCTGTTACTACATGAGACAATTGTTCAGTGAGCTTTGACCTTTTTTTTTGCCACAGTTGGTAAGTGAACCACAGCAGTTATTCAGTTAGTCCCACGGTTGTTAAATGAATCGGGCTTCCCTATTGACTCAGGTTGTCAGAAGGTCGCAAAAGGGGATCATGTGACTCCGGGGAATGTCGTAAATATGATGTTGTCAAGTGCCGGAATTTTGATCGTGTGACCATGGGGTGATGGTGCCATGGTCGTAACTGTGAAAATGGTCATAAGTCACCTTTTTCCAGTGCTGTTGTAATTTGTTGTAAATCAAGAACTACTTGAGGTTAATTTCCAAAATATCTGAAGGGAAGAAGGCTGAAGAGGGTGGGATAGTAAGAAGGACAGATCCTGAAGAGGAAACTCAAAGAATTTGGCCTCCGAATGAGAAGGAAGGACTCCCTGGAGAAGAGCCTCATGCTGGGAACAATGGAGGGCAAAAGAAGGGACGCCAGAGAAGGAGGTGGCTGGCTGGAGTCACCGAAGCACTCAGCCTGAGCTTAAATGGACTCCAGAGGATGGTAGAGGACAGGAAGGCCTCGAGGAACATTGTCTGTGGGGCTGCAATGGGTTGGACATGGCTTCCCAACTAACAACAATAATATATGGATGATAGATAGGCAGACAAACATTGTTTGAGAGAAAAGTGATAGACAGACGACAGACAGACAGACAGACGGATGAATGAACGGACACTGATTGAGAGAAAGATAACATGTAATAAATAGATAGATAGACAATAATAATAATAGTAATTATTATTATTATTATTATTATTATTATTCAGCTGAACTGAATTTATTAATTGAAAGCATAAAAGAATTTAGCCAAGATACAGTTTGGAATTGACAAATGTGCAACAATGGCAACCAAAGCAGGCAAGGTCATAGAAGATGATGGAATAGAACTTGAGAATGAAGAAATGATAAAGGCAGTAAAACCAGAAGAAGGCTACAAGTACTTGGGGATTTTAGAGGCCTCTGACTTAATGCATAATAAAGTCAAGGAATTAACCTCAGCCAAGTACATTCGACGAATTCGCAAGATATTAAAGTCCAAATTGAGTGGAGGAAACATCAGAAAAGCCATAACTACCTGGGCTATACCTGTAATTCGATACTCTGCAGAAATAATTGACTGGACCCAGATGAAGTTGGACAATTTGGACAGAAGCTTATGACAATGAATCATGCTTTGCACCCTAAAAATGATGTTCACCGATTATATCTACCAAGAGCAGAGGGTGGTCGAGGTCTCCTACAAGTAAAACAGACTGTGGAAGAAGAAAAACACAGCTTGAATGATTACATCCAGAAAAGTGAAGAACCAACGATTAAGGAAGTAACTAAAGGAGGCTTTTGAAGACAACTAAGTTAAAAGCTGAATATAAAAAAGAAGTAATTGAGAAGCGAGCTGAAAATGGGAAAAGCGAAGCTATGCATGGCCAATACTTGAAAAGTACTGAAGGCAAAGCTGACCAAAAACTAACGTTGAACTGGTTAAGATCAGGAGTACTGAAAAAAGAAACAGAAGGCTTTATTTTGGCAGCTCAAGAACAAGCCACAAACTGCATGAAGGCAAAAATTCAACATGTTACCACCAACAGCAAATGTTGCCTCTGTAATGAGAAAGATGAGACAGTCGACCACTTGATCAGTGGGTGCAGCAAAATTTCACAAACTGACTACCTACAATGCCATGACTGTGTTGCTAAGATTATTTACTGGAAATTGTGCCAAAAGTTTGGATTTGAGTACAGTAAAAACCACTGGGACCATCAGGTTGAGAAGGTTTTAGAGAATGAGAAAGTCAAGATCTTGTGGGACTTCAGAATCCAGACTGACAGGCACTTGGCCTACAACACATCTGACATAACAATAATTGAAAAGAAAAAAGTATGGTTCATTGACATTGCAATACCTGGTGATGCACGAATCGAAGATAAACAGCCAGAAAAAATCACAAAGTACCAGGACTTGCAAATTGAAGTTTAGCGACTGTGGAAAAAGAAATCGAGTGTTGTCCTGATTGTAATTAGAGTCCTTGGAGCAATACCTAAAGGGCTACCTTGCTATTTGGAAATTCTAAATTTACCTGACTTGAACATTCTGACTCTACAAAAAACCAGCCTACTTGGAACAACTTATATCCTCCGATGTTACCTTAATAGTTCCTAGGTCCTTGGTTAGGACTCAAACTGTTGAGCTACCAACCAGCCCCAAAGGCTGTGAATCTCACCAAAGATTAACCATAATCTATAATAATATAGAGAAAGAGACAGACATTGATTGAGAGAAAGATGACAGGTAATATATAGATCTTTGAACTCTGGTGCTGGAGAAGACTCCTGCGAGTCCCTTGGACTGCAAGCATATCCAACCGGTCAGTCCTAGAGGAGAACCACCCTCACTGCTCTTTAGAAGGCCAGATCCTGAAGAGGAAACTCAAAGACTTTGGCCACCTAATGCTGGGAACGATGGAGGGCAAAAGAAGAAGGGGACGATGGAGAAAGAGGGGGCTGGATGGAGTCACCGAAGCAGTCGGTGTGAGCTTCAATGGACTCCAGAGGATGATGGAGGACAGGAAGGCCTGGAGGAACATTGTCCATGAGGACAATGGGTCAGACATGACTTCGCAACTAACAACAAGGGATAATACATTTGGAGGATGCATTTTTTCTTCTTCCTAGAAATAGGGAAGAATATGTGAAAATTTCCTGTGGATCTAAGGAACAATACGTTTCAAGGGAATATTAAGATATTCCCAAAGCAAATCCAACTTTCATTGCCCTTTTCTCTCAAAGCAAAGAAAAAAGGGGAAATTAGAATTCCAGAGTGTACAGCGGCTGGAATACAATCCAAATGTATTCATTATCAAACCATGGTGGGGTTCTAAAGGCTGTGAGATCATCCACCCAAAAAAATGTTGGGTTATGGAAAAGAAGGGGGACTCGCAAAGCAAAACAAAGGTTGCCTTGGTGATGTGCTACTTGAGACATCCACACTCCCAAAGTTTGAATTGGTCTTCTTTCAAAATATCATCTCATCTCCAAATCTACGTTTTTGAAGTCCCTAGGCCCTTCATGTGTGCAGTTCACAACTGGGAGCAAACCCAGCTGACACAACACTGTGAGGCCACCTGCCAATAACCAGGACACAACTGTCTTCGTTGCTACAAATAAACGCACAGACATTCCTGTTAAGAAATAGGCTTTCTACTCAATCAAAGGGATCCCCGTCTTTAGGCCGGTAGGAGTCAAGAAAGACAGGTGGGATGGATCCTGAAGCATGCAGATCTAGGCTGCATCAACAGAGGGAATCAAGATCACATGAAGGGTTAATACCACTTTATAAGGCCTTGGTAAGGCCACACTTGGAATACGGCATCCAGTTTTGGTCGCCACGATGTAAAAAAGATGTTGAGACTCTAGAAAGAGTGCAGAGAAGAGCAACAAAGATGATTAGGGGACTGGAGGCTAAAGCATATGAGGAACGGTTGCAGGAACTGGGGATGTCTAGTTTAATAAAAAGAAGGACTAGGGGAGACTTGATAGCAGTGTTCCAATATCTCAGGGGCTGCCACAAAGAAGAAAGAGTCAAACTATTCTCCAAAGCACCTGAGGGTAGGACAAGAAGCAATGGGTGGACACTAATCAAGGAGAGAAGCAACTTAGAACTAAGGAGAAATTCCCTGACAGTGAGAACAATTAATCAGTGGAAGAACTTGCCTTCAGAAATGGTGAATGCTTCAAAAAGAGGTTGGATATCCATTTGTCTGAAGTGGTGTATGGTTTCCTACCTAAGCAGGGGGTTGGACTAGAAGACCTCCAAGCTCCCTTCCAACTCTGTTATTCTATTCTATTCTACTCTACGCTATTCTATTTTATTCTATTCTCAAAAGTTCCGGCTTTTCATTGATGGGTTGAGACCATAACTCTCAAATATCACCCATATGAAGTGGAGCGATACAACACTCAATTCCCTTCTCAGTTAAGACAGTTAAGAAACCAGCCAAACCCAAGGCAAATATCTACGGAGATTCTGAGTCATCCAGGTCACGGTTGTCCCAAAGGTGCTTTTTTTTATTTCAAGAGGCAACTTTGTTTTTCCTTGAAGACATTTCGCTTCTCATCCAAGAAGCTTCTTCAGTTAGCTTTCACACAAACGTAGGACTTAGCTGTTAGCTTCAGAGGAAGTTGCCTTGAGTTTCCCCAAAGATGCTTTTGCAAGCATCTTCTTCAGAACTGAAGAAGCTTGTTGGGAGAAGAAGCAACGGGTGGAAAGTACTCAAGGAGAGAAGCAAGCTAGAAATATAGAGAAGTTTCCTGACAGTTAATCGGTGGAACAGTTTCTCTCCAGAAGCTGTGGATGCCCCAACGCTGGAGGTTTTTAAGAAGGGACTGGACAGTCACTTATCTGAAATGGTATAGGTTTTCCTAGTTGAGCAGGAGGACGGACTAGAACAGTGTTTCTCAACCTTGGCCACTTGAAGATGACTGGACTTCAACTCCCAGAATTCCCCAGCCAGCGAATGCTGGCTGGGGAATTCTGGGAGTTGAAGTCCAGACATCTTCAAGTGGCCAAGGTTGAGAAACACTGGACTAGAAGACCTCCAAGGTCCCTTCCAACTTGCTATTCTGTTTAAAGAGGAAAAGAAGGGAGGTCCACCTCGTTCCCTTCTTAGCCTCTTTCCATGGGTTCTCAAACAAGGCAGACAAAAGCCATATTACTCAACACAACACACAAAAAGCCAGATTCGGCAACTTGGGTGGCTCAACAAATTTTGTGTTCTTGGACATCCCAGCTACGCAAGCCATTCAAACGCTTTTCCTTGAGATGACAGATTAAGGTCGCCTCATTTTCCAAAGCTTTTAACGGATGATTGGCGCTGGTTGGTGCCTTTATCGCTCTGTTTATTTAAACTTTCTCTCCGGCTGATCTTCCTGTATATATTTGTTCTTGTTGTGCTTTTACTGAGTTGGGGGGGGGGAGACACTTTCCGTCTATTTGTTTTAGGCGTTTCTAAGCCCAGCTTTCAATCCGTGGCTTTTGAGAGCAGCTAGGCCAGTGAAGTATCCACCAACCCAAAGAGAATATGCGGAATAAAGAAAGGAAGGACACAGCACAGTCAGCATGTTAAAAGCAGCAGCAAATCAGGGGGTCTTAAAGATAATAGAGAAGACTTCCAAATCCCCAAAATAGCAAAGGACCACCAATGAGGACCGCTTTAGTTGTTAGTATCAGATCATGATTTGGAAGATCTTGTCAGGTGTGAAAGAACAGGTCCATCCTTGAAGGTTCCATTAAACTGATTTATTGCTTATAGCCTGTGCACAGGAATCTTCTCAACTAATACAACAGAGTTAGATAAGGGCCAACTGCACCCGAGAAGGGCTGGACTTAGTTCTCTTGTGACTATGTAGGGATTGTAGGCTGATCCTTCCTTTTACTCCACTCCTCCTATTCTGACCTAGGCTTCCCCAGCATCACGAAGCCAAGTCCTTGTCCCGATAAACCTCTTTTACTTAATCTACTGTGAATTCCTCTCCAGCAAAGTCTTTCCTCTCCCACATTCTTTCATGATAGCTCACAATTACCAACCTTTATCAGGCTTGGAGAGTGGCCAGAAGCGATAGCTTTCAGATGCTGCAATACTTGGCAAGAATGCAGGAAGTAATTAATTGTCTCCTGCAAAGTCCACTCCCCTTTCGCTCCTCTTTTATTTCTTCTGGGAGGGGCCATTCACCATCCATCTGCGGCCTTACTCCCAAGTCAACTCCTGTTCTTTAGCTCTTCCCTTTGTCTGGCAACTCTGTGCATGTGCACACTCAGAAGAAGCTCCAGCTGTTCTTCTGCCCCACTGATGTCTGACTCCAAAGACAGCTGATAACTGGCATATGGCTTTGGCCTCCTCTCTGCCTCCGACACAGAGCCCTCATCAGAGCCTTCCCCAGACTCCAGGACTGGCCCATCTTCCTCCCCAACCTCCTCACTGTCCGAATCTGCTGCCAGCTCTCCTACATGTCTGGAGGACAGTAACCCCACCAACCCGCCCCCCAGGTCTTGCATGCTATAAGCAATGAATTCAAACCCTTAAAAAAAAAAAGCCAGGCCCAATTTCTCTGGGTTGCACTTAACCTGCTGAAGGATAGAAGATGGAATTCAAAAGAAATTCCTGGGTATTTTACAACTTGGGTACGGATCCCAAGCTGGCAATTCACATTTCGACCAGAAGCAAACAGCCCAGCCTACTAAAAATGAACATTTATCTACATTAAATATTGGCAAGACTGCCATCGAGGCCAAAGATGTATTACATCACGTGTGCCTGGCGTTTTTAAATAAAAAAGTGAACGTCGAACCTGTTACAAAATAAAGGAACTGTATAACATAACCCCACGAAAGTATCTTGCAAAAACACAGTTTTATGTAACAGGTACAGCCAACCTTATCAAGTACAGTAAGAGACAGCAGAGGTGTGGATGCAGCCCTGGTGTTAAGCTAGTGATGGCTACAAAAATTATTTTTAATCGCTGTTAAACGAGGATCTGTTTCTCAAGTTGTCCCACTGGAGTTTATTCCAGGTATTCCAGGTAGTCCTCGACTTATGACCACAACCAAGGCCAAAATTTCCATTGCTAAACAAGGCGGTTGCTAAGTGACCTTTGCCCCATTTATATGAACTTTCTGGCCATGGTTGTTAAGTGAATCGCAGCAGTTATTAAGCTAGCAACATGGTTGTTAAGTGTATCTGGCTTCCCCCACTGCTCCCCAAAAGTTCGCAAGGTTGGGACACAGCAATGGTCATAAATATGAGTTGCCAGACGACTGAACTTTGATCCTGTGACCAGAGGGATGCTGCAATGGTTATAAGAGTGAAAAACGGTCACCGGTCTCTTTTTTCATCATCATTGTAATTTCAAATTGTTGTAAATTGAGAATTGCCTGGAATCCTCAGAAAGTTAGTGGAGATTGCTGTTGTGGCTCACCAGCAGTCAGTGGAGCTGGCAGCAGATTCGGACAGTGAGGAGGTTGGGGAGGAACATGGGCCAGTCCTGGAGTTTGGGGAAGACTCTGATGAGGGCTGTGGATCAGGGGCAGAGAGGGGGACAGAGCCATATGCCAGCTGTCAGCTGCCTTCAGAGTCAGACATCAGTGAGGCAGAAGAACAGCTGGAGCCTCTTCCCAGTGTGCACATGCACAGAGTTGCCAGACAAAGGGAACAGCTAAAGAACAGGGGTCGACTTGGGAGTAAGGCCACAGGTGGATGATGAATGGTCCCTCCCAAAGGGAATAAAAGAAGAGCGAAAGGAAAGTGGAGTTTGCAGGAGACCATTAGTTCGCTTCATTGGTTCGTGACTCTCTGAGACTCCTTGCCGGATTTTGCAGATCTCGGCCTGGCAACTCTCCAAGCCAGATGAGGTCTGTGACTATAAATCCTCCCTCAAAAGACTTTGCTGGATGTGAATGAGCAGAATTCACAGTCAATTAATAAAAGGGTTTTTTGTCAGGAACCAGGAGTTTGCTTCAGGCTCTTGGGAAGCCTCGGTCAGAACAATTGCTGGATTAAAACACAAATTTATACCTACATCCTTTTTGCCTTCTTGCCCTCTAAAACCTCTGACTCTCCTCTCGCGATGGTTACAGCTGTCAAACCCCCCAAAGTTAAAAAATAATAATGAACTGATAGATTTGTTGCGCACAGAGCCAAGACATAACCTGACAAGTTAACAGCATCATCGGCAAACGCAGGTTCCTGGTTGTCCATCTGCTTACTCCATTACAAAAACTGACACGTTTAAAGCCCTTATAAATAAAATATTGCTTTGCAAGTCATTACAGTAGAAAGCCTTGCTCCAAAAGGAAGACAACAGAGGCACTGGCGTGGCCCTGAATTCATTTCCAATCAGAGCTCATTCATCCAGGAATTGATTCTTGTTAGCAACAAGCAGGTTTTATTTAAAGGGGGATAAGGAAGCTCAAAACAAAAGACAACTTAAGTAGCGTTCGAAAGCTCAGTAGGGTTCCAGCAATTAATATTTTAAAAACCCAATAGTAGGACAGGGAAAACAAAGAATCATCGTTTGGTTCATTTCTACTTTTTGGGGACGATGACAGAGGATGTTAAAATTATTACTGTAAGTAAAGAGAAGGGGTCTTACCTTATCGTCAATATCGCTCTCACTGTCACACTGTAAATTGAAAAAAAAGAGAAAGGAAAAGAAAGTTTCAGTTATAATTGGTAGGGGGAAAAAATCACGTGCACCCAGGTGTAATTCCCCACTAAATCCCCTACTTTTCCTCTCTTCTAGAAAATCCTTGTGTCAAAGATATACCTATCTATATAAAAGTGAAATACCACTCACGCATCATCACAAAATTTCCAGAACTGTAAAGCCTACAACCTTGAAATTTGGCATGCATGTTCCTCTTGGCTTCTAGGTGCTCGCTAAGAAAGGATTTTTCGAAATGGCCATCAGATCATTAGTATTTCTTATATTATTATTAACACGCTCTGATGCTAAGGAGTTAGACGTTCTACTCTCCCTCCCCACCTGAAAAGAATTCTATTCCAACTGCCACTTGGGTGTGGGCATGGCCAGCACGTGACTCATCCCACCTGGGGGCTGGGAGTTTAGACATTTTATTCCCCCCACCTGAAAAAAATGCTCTGAGGCAAAGGACTTAGACTGAGGGAGAGAAGGGGATAAGATAGGAGAGGCCTCTGTGGGGCAAGCCTGAGGGAGAGAAGGGGAGAGGAGAGGCCGATCATAACTATTCATTAATTTACAAGCTGTAACTGTCGATTTATCAAGCCCGATCACATAGTTTCGTAGCGAAGCATGGGTATCCAGCTAGTACGTACGTACAATAGCAATAGCAATAGCAGTTAGACTTATATACCGCTTCATAGGGCTTTCAGCCCTCTCTAAGCGGTTTACAGAGTCAGCATATTGCCCCCAACAACAATCCGGGTCCTCATTTTACCCACCTCGAAAGGATGGAAGGCTGAGTCAACCCTGAGCCGGTGAGATTTGAACAGCCGAACTGCAGAAGTGCAGTCAGCTGAAGTAGCCTGCAGTGCTGCATTTAACCACTGCGCCACCTTGGCTCTTTAACACACACACACACACACACACACACACACACTACTATCTTCATCTCTCAGGCCCTTTTCCATCTCACGAGCCAACCACAGAATGTTTTAGTTTCAGCACTGCTAAATTTCAGCTTTCGGATGATTTCACTGAGTCTATTGAATCCTGTGGGCCAAAAATGGTCAGCATGGAAGATCTTTGATCTCCCTTCTACAACTCCTGAAGTTTCTTTTAACCCAGGTGTCAGTTTCCTGACATTTTGTTAGTTCAAAGATTTCTTTAGTAGGAGTGCCGGCAGCCCTAGTAAAAACATTTCTCTCTCACCGCAGGCTAACAGGTCTGTCCGGCAGGGAGATGAATAGTTGTTTGCCACATCTATTGATCTCCACCCCCTGCCTTTTATCCCCAGAGCTAGGGTGGAGGTTCTGTAGCAGCGGTGGCTCCCTTGTCCCAAGGACCAGCCCATAGATTTCCACTGCCCTCCTCTCCTCTGCCTTCTGTGCAACTGCATCTCAGGCACCAGACCCAGCTGTTGACTCTCCATCTGAGGACTGATGGACGGCCCAAGCTCCGACCTTCCCCCCGTCTCTCTTTCTGTCTCTCCCTCTCCCCCCACCCTCTATCTGCCAGCTCCATTCCCTCTTCCCCCTCGGAGCTCCCAGATTGCCCTGATTCTGACCCTGACTCCCAGGTCTTCTCCTCCTCCTCTGATTCGACTGCTGGAGGAGCTGGCGGGCGACAGGCCACACCAACAGCAATTGGCCCTTATCCAGCTGAACCTCTGTGTTCAACCCCCCCCCCCACACCCATAAAGCAAGTTCATTTAGTTCATTTCATTTAGTTCATTTATTAAGATTTATAGGCCGCCCTTTTCCCTGAGGGGACTCAGGGCGGCTTACAATCACAAGGGAAGGGGGTGCAGTATCAAAGGACAAAACAAAATGTGAACAAAGAAAAAAATAAAAACACAACTTTCGTTCAGCAATCAACACTCGGGCGGGTAACTTGGAAACCTATCCCCAGGCCTGCTGGGAGAGCCAGATCTTGAGGGCTGCGCGGAAGGTCTGGATGGTGGTGAGGGTACGAATCTCAACGGGGAGATCGTTCCACAGGGTCGGAGCTGCAACAGAAAAGGCTCTCCTCCGTGTAGTCGCCAGTCGACATTGACTGGCAGATGGAATTCGGAGGAGGCCCAGTCTGTGCGATCTAGTTGGTCGAAGGGAGGTAGTCGGCAGGAGGCGGTCTCTCAAGTACCCAGATCCACTACCATGGAGTGCTTTAAAGGTGGTCATCAGTACCCTGAAGCATACCCGGAGACCGACAGGTAGCCAGTGCAGCTCGCGGAGGATGGGTGTAACGTGGGCGAACCGCGGTGCGCCCACTATCACTCGCGCGGCTGCATTCTGGATTAACTGTAGTCGCCGGATGCACTTCAAGGGCAACCCCATGTAGAGCCCATTGCAGTATTCCAGCCTAGAGATCACAAGGAAAGCCTTCGAGTCGTTTTTACACCAAACACACTTACTAGCTTGGCAAATGAACCGCCCATGTTTTCAGCCGCACATATGGCAGGATAATCACAGGTTGGGATGCTTCAGGATGCACCGAGCTGAGTCGCTGGAGATGGGAGAAGCATTACCACCTCGCCACGTAAAAAAAATAAAATAGCGCTATTTGGATTGCTATCCGGGCAAAGAAAATGACCTCCGAACAGCAGGGGGTTTTTCTCCATTAAACTCGAAAGTTTCCCCCTCGAATGCAAATGTGCTCGCTCGCTCGCTCAACAAGAGCCATCTCTCCAGCTGGATGGTTTTAGCCAAAGGATAGGAATAAATACACCCTTTCACGTAGCATTGTCAAAAGACCCAACCCTGGAGAGAAATCCTGAACTACCAGGTTTCTTTTTACAATCTCCTTGGAGAGCAATTGCACAGTCTGGTTCCCATCAAAACCGATCCAAAGGCCAATCAATTTCCTAGGGGGACCGAGTGAGCAGTTATCGCTGCATCAAGTCGAATGGGTTCTGGAACCATCGGGAGACACGTTCTGACAACGGAATAACACCCATGTTGTGAATTAGGCTTAGGGTGGGTGGGAAACCAGGATAGAAATAAAATTTGGGGACTGGCTCCATAGGAGAATGGAAAGAGACCGTCACTGGGATCTAAGTTTCTTTCTTTCTTTCTTTCTTTCTTTCTTTCTTTCTTTCTTTCTTTCTTTCTTTCTTTCTTTCTTTCTTTCTTCTTCTTTCTTTCTTTCTCCCCCTCCCTCCTTTCTTTTTGTAAAGTTTTATTCATAAGCATTTTTGAACACAGTGTATTGTCAGGGTATACCGTGTTTTCCCGAAAACAAGACAGGGTCTTATTTTCTTTTGACCCCTGAAATAAACACTTGGCCTTATTTTCGGGGAGGCCTTATTATTTTTGAGGTGCAGGAGGCCCCCTTAACCTCGGCCCGCAGATCAGCAGATCCAGAGAGGGCCAGAAGTTCTGTCTCTGTTTCTGACACACTCTTGCCAGCCCTAGCGTCTCTTGGCCAGCCGCTCTTTTGGCATCCGCCACTAAGAGAAGGGGCGCAGGGTTTGCGGGAATGGACTCTGTGAAACCGTTCCGCATGGATGGCAGGTGCATGTGGGGCGCATGGGGCATGTTCCCCCCCTTCCCCCAGGAAGTGGTGGGGACTGTCTGCACATACATTTACATATTTTAGGGGAGGTCTTATTGTAGCACATGCGCTCAAAAGCCTGATTGGGCTTATTATCTGGGGAGGTCTTATTTTGGGGGGAACCAGGGTACTATTTACAAACTTCTCCTTAGTTTTAGGTTGCTTCTCTCCTTGGTTAGTTTCCATCCCTTGTTTTTCGTTTTGCCTATTGGTGCTTTGGAAAATATTTTGACCGCCCCTAATCTTTGCAGGTTCCCATCTCAAGTATGTGCTAGTCGTTCCCAACTCTAGGGGCCAGTGCTTATCTCCATTTCAAAGCCGAAGAGCCAGTGCTGTCCGAAGACGTCTCCATGGTCATTTGGCCGGCATGACTCAACTCAGAAGGCGCATGGAACGCTGTTACCTTCCCACCAAAGGTGGTACCTATTTTTCTACTTGCATTTTTTATGTGCTTTCGAACTGCTAGGTTGGCAGAAGCTGAGACAAGGAGAGGGAGCTCACTCTGTTACATAGTGTTAGGGATTCGAACCGCCGAGCTACCGACTTTTCTGATCAATAACCTCAGCGTCTTAGCCACCGTGTCCTTCTAAGACTATAAGACTTACAGTCCTATAAGACTAGACATACCCAATTCTTGCAGCCATTTTTCGTACGTTTCACCTCTTTCTCAATTAAATAGTTTCCCCTCCGCTCTTTGCAGGCCAGATTTTAAGGCAAGGTTGATAATTCTTGCATTTGTTTATTTTCTCAGGATGCTGAATTCTGGGAAGGCCACTCCTAATTTCTTATTCTCCGCTTGCGTGGTATTGAATGTTTAAATGCAGATTTTAAAATGGGAGACCCAACCCGTTTCAGGTCTTCTAGCTTTAGTTGTTTTCCTAATGTTATCTAAGCTTTTTTTTTTTAAAGAAAACACTAAATAGCTGCTTTCTGATTAAAGATGTACACTCCCCCCCCCCAAGGAATTTAACAGGTGAAGGAGGGAGGGAGGGGGTAGAGTTCCTTTCCATCTTTTAACCACAATGGGACAAAAGCCCTGTTGTCAAAATACACAGCTCAAGAAAAGTTGAAGAATGTCAAGGACAGACAGCTCTGACAGATAAAGGCCTCAATTACCTGCATTTTCCTCCAGGCTGTTAAAGCTCCCCCTGTTTATAAGGAAATCTGCAAACAGTCCATTGTATTTTGTTCATAAGGGCTTGTAAAGGGATTATGGTAGAACGGTGCCAATTGCCGCTTAATTCTGCCAAAAATGTTTCTAAAGAAGATCTTAATTGGCCTGGTTTTTTTTTTTTTTACTCCCCTCTAAAAGTAATGACAAGTGTAATCCTCCGTTCAGCAAAAGGGGAATTTAAGAAGGAAAAAAAAAGAAAAGTGAAGGGAAGGGAAGAGAAAAACAAAAAAAGTAAACCGAGGAGGAAGGCAGGAAAGAAAGAAGGAAGAAAGGAAGGAAAGAATGGAAGGAAGGAAAGGAAGAAAAGGAGGGAGAGAAAGAAGGGAAAGAGAAGCAGGAAGGAGGAAGATAGGGAGGAAAGGAAGGAACAGAGGGAGGGAGGGGAGGAAGGAAAGAAAGAAAGAGGAAGGAAGGGAGAGAGAGATAGAAGCAGGAAGGAAGAAGGGAGAGAGGAAGGGAGGAAGGAAGGAAGGAAAGGGAGGGAGGGAGGGAGAGAAGGAAGGGAAAGAGGAACAGGAAGGAAGGAGGAAGGGAACAGGAGAGGAAGGAACTGAGGGAGGGAGGGAAGGAAAGGAAGGAAGGAAGGAAGGAAGGGAAGGGAAGGAGGGAAGGAAGGAAGGAAGGAGTAACAACTGGGTGTGTGAATTAAGGAGTTTATTTCTTTCTTTGAATTTTATATTTCTTAACCGCCCATCTCTATCAAAGAGGGGCTGTTTGGGAGATGCCCATGGAAAGGGTCTCTAGCTGCAAAAATGAAAACCAGATCACCTGCGCCTGATTTACGGGAAACGCCCAAACCCAGCCTTTCATTATCAGATGGGAGGAGAACCAGGAACCCCTGCCAAAAACCCAAACCTGCACAAAGAAACCAAGGCACGGAGAGGCAGCGCTCTCATTTATTCACCTACAAAACCCCCATGGAGGCCTCTGTCCACCTGCGCCACCTGGCCCATTATCCTTTAGCAGGAGAGCCCTGTGGAGGGGACAGCGGGCATCTGTCATTTCCTGCCACCCAGGGACAAAAAAGAGCTATTAGCGGCTCCAAGCTGTACATCAAGCCATGCCACTAAGCGGAAAATGTTCTCTGCTGAACTAGACGGCTCACCCGGAGACTGAACACGGCTACAGAGAAGCCTCGGCATAGTTGAGCTGACATGAAGCATCCTTCCCTTGAGGCCTCTTCCTGGCACATTCTGGGGACCAAGACCTCCAGGAGCCTCAGTGGTTAGAGTGCAGTACTGCAGGCTGACTTCTGCTGCCTGCCGGCTGCCTGCAGTTCAACAGTTCAAATCTCACCAGGCTCAAGATTGAACGCTTGCTTCCTTCCTTCCTTCCTTTCCTTCCTTCCTTTCTTCCTTCCCACAATGGTTAGAATGCAGTATTGTAGGCTAACTCTACCCAATGCCAGCAGTTCAATTCTCACCAGGCTCAAGATTGACCCTTCCTTCCTTCCTTCCTTCCTTCCTTCCTTCCTTCCTTCCTTCCTTCCTTCCTTCCTTCCTTCCCACAATGATTAGAATGCAGTATTGCAGGCTAACTCTACCCAGTGCCAGCAGTTCGATTGTCACCAGGCTCAAGGTTGACTTGACCTTCCTTCCTTCCTTCCTTCCTTCCTTCCTTCCTTCCTTCCTTCCTTCCTTCCTTCCTTCCTTCCCACAATGGTTAGAATGCAGTATTGCAGGCTACTTCTATCCAGTGCCAGCAGTTCGATCCTAACTGGCTCAAGGTTGACTGAGCCTTCAGTCCTTCCGAGGTGGGTAAAATGATGACCCAGATTGTTGGGGGCAAGAGGTTGACTCTTTAAACCGCTTAGAGAGGCCTGGGAAGCACTGTAAAGCGGTATATAAGTCTAAGTGCTAAGTGCTATTGCTAAGAAGAAGAAGAGTTCCAACAGAGTTGTAAAGAACCTTGGGGGGTCATCTAGTCCAACCTGCTGCTTTATACCAGTGAGTCAGGCCGTACCAGGACTATATCTGCAGAGGTTTGAGGTGATGGGGGAGAGGAAGCAGCCAGCAGAATCAAGAGCTAAACAGACAGGGGACAAAGGAGACTATGGGACCCGGGGCAGCTTCCACACATTACGCATCCTTCCCAAACTGCCAAATAAAGAGAAAAAAAGAAAAACCACCCACGACACACGATTGCCAAGCTTCCTCTTGCCAAGCTTCCTCGGAGGGGAGCCCTGATTGATGGCTGCAATTTGGCCATGGCTTAAGGTCCCTCCAGTTGTTTTTTTCCCCCTGCTGGCAAGGAAGGTTGAGCTGCTTGCTGCTGCAGCTCAGGGAGAAAAAAGCACAAGCCAAGAGATGATATTATTATTATTATTGCTGTTGTTGTTGTTATTATTATTATACAATTGTATCACAGCGGCCAGTTGTTTCGCCGGATTTGGCATTGGTTACTACTAGGGCGTCGTAACGTATTTTCGTAATATGCGTGCATATCCAAGCAGTGCAGCTTTTTGCAGTTGACTGATGGTGATTTTGTCAATTTTTAACTGTTTTAAATATAATTCCAGTGCTTTTGGAATAGCACCCAGTGTGCCAATTACCACTGGAATTACCACTGCTGGTTTGTGCCATAGTATCTGAATTTCGATTTTTAAGTCCTGGTATTTTGTGATTTTTTTCATGTTCCTTCTCAGCGACCCTGCTATCACCTGGTATTGCAATGTCTATCATTGTGACCTTATTTTTCTCAACCAGTGTGATGACTGGTGTATTATGCGCCAGTATTTTGTCCGTTTGTATACGGAAATCCCACAAGATCTTGACCATCTGATTTTCGGTGACTTTTTCAGGCTGATGTTCCCACCAGTTTGTTGCTGTTTTCATATTATAATTTCCAATGGATCATTTGTGCTACTGAATTGTGCCGCAATTTATAATCAGTCTGCGCGATTTTTTTACAGCAGCTGAGTATGTGATCACATTATTATTATAAAATTATATCACAGCAGCCAGTTGTTTCACCGGATTTGGCATTGGTTACTAGTCGGGCCCCACCCAGGGGCCTAGGACGTCGTAACGTATTTTCATAATGTGAGTGCAGATCCAAGCAGTGCGGCTTTTTGCATTTGACTGATGATGATTTTGTCAACTTTTAACTGTTTTAAATGTAATTCCAGTGCTTTTGGAATAGCACCCAGTGTGCCAATTACCACTGGAATTAATTATTATACAATTGTATCACAGCGGCCAGTTGTTTCGCTGGATTTGGCATTGGTTACTAGTCAGGCCCCACCCAGGGGCCTAGGACGTCATAAGGTATTTTCGTAATATACGTGCAGATCCAAGCAGTGCGGCTTTTTGCATTTGACTGATGGTGATTTTGTCAATTTTTAACTGTTTTAAATGTAATTCCAGTGCTTTTGGAATAGCACCCAGTGTGCCAATTACCACTGGAATTACCACTGCTGGTTTGTGCCATAGTCGTTGAATTTCGATTTTTAAGTCCTGGTATTTTGCGATTTTTTCATGTTCCTTCTCGGCGACCCTGCCATCCCCTGGTATTGCGATGTCTATGATTGTGACCTTATTTTTCTCAACCAGTGTGATGTCTGGTGTATTATGCGCCAGTATTTTGTCGGTTTGTATACGGAAATCCCACAAGATCTTGACCATCTGATTTTCGGTGACTTTTTCAGGCTGATGTTCCCACCAGTTTGTTGCTGTTTTAATATTATAATTTTTGCACAAATTCCAGTGGATCATTTGTGCTACTGAATTGTGCTGCAATTTATAATCAGTCTGCGTGATTTTTTTACAGCAGCTGAGGATGTGATCAACAGTTTCATCAGCTTCTTTGCAAAGTCTGCATTGGCATCATCAGAGGATTTTTTGATTTTGGCCTTAATGGCATTTGTGCGGATAGCTTGTTCTTGCGCAGCCAGGATTAGTGACTCTGTTTCTTTCTTTAATGTACCTGTTGTTAACCATAACCAAGTTTGTTCACTGTCCACTTTATCTTTTACTTTTTCCAGAAATTGGCCATGCAGTGCTTTGTTCTGCCAACTCTCCATTCTTGATTTTATCACATCTTTTCTGTATTCTTGTTTCGTCTGTTGGGCCTTCAGTAGATTTTTGTTCTTTACTTCGATTAATAGATGTTCTTGACTTTCTTTTAAGTAATCAGCCAGTGCATGTTTTTCTTCTTCAACTGTTTGCTTCACTTGTAATAATCCTCTGCCACCTGATTTTCGGGGCACATATAGTCTATCAGTATCACCACGTGGATGTAAACTGTAGTGCATTGTCATTAGTTTCCTGGTTTTTCGGTCCAAAAGGTCCAAATCAGCTTGTGTCCAGTTAACTATACCAGCTGTGTATCTTATAACTGGTATTTATGGCCTTGATTGTATTTCCACCATTCAATTTAGATTTCAAAATTTTCCTAACTCTGTTGGTGTACTCTCGCCTGACAATAGTTTTTACTTCTCCATGCTTGATATTATCCAACTGCAGAATGCCTAAGTATTTGTAGGCTTCATTTTCTTTGCATTTAATTAATTGGCCATTGGGCATTTCAATTCCCTCACATGCAATGATTTTGCCCCTTTTTATGGATACAGTGGCACATTTTTCCATGCCAAACTGCATTGAAATATCGGTGCTGAATACTCGGACTGTGTTTGTCAATGATTGGATTTCTATTTCTGACTTTCCATAGAGTTTCAAATCATCCATATATAGTAAATGCGAAATTTTTTCAGCTTCTTTGACTGTTTGGTAGCCTAATTTCATTTTTTTAAAGATTACTGATAGTGGGATCATTGCGATGATGAAGAGAAGAGGTCAAAGTGAGTCACCCTGGAAAATTCCTCGCTTGATATTAACCATTCTGTAGATCTCATTCCCTACTGCCAACTCAGTTCTCCATTGTTTCATCGCCTTTTCAGTAAAGGATGTAATATTTTTGCTAATGCCAGTTGTTTTATGATCCAACTATGTGGCAGTGAGTCAAATGCCTTTTTGTAATCAATCCAACCATATTCAAGTTCATTTTTCTGTTCTTACAATTTTCTAATATCATTTTATCAATTAGGAGCTGATCTTTTGTGCCCCTGCTCCTTCTTTTGTTGCCTTTTTGCTCTACTGACAAGATGTTGTTTGTTTCCAAATAATCCATCATGTTATCTGCAATAATGCCTGTGAGTAATTTGAAGGTTGTTGGCAAGCATGTTATTGGTCTGTAGTTTTCAGGTGTTGTTCCTTTAGTTGCATCTTTCTGAATCAAGTATGTTTTTCCAGTTGTCAACCATTTATCAATTTGGCCTTTTTGTAAAATTTCATTCAGTTGCCTGGCCAATATTGCATGTAAACTGGTCAGATATTTGAGCCAGAAACCATGTAATTGGTCCTTTCCAGGTGATGTCCAATTCTTTACCTTTTTTACTCGATTTTTGACCATCTCAGTTGTTATTTCTAATACTTGCATTTGTTTGTTGCCAATACTTTTCTCAAAGTCATGTATCCACTTTGCTTCCTTATTGTAGTCCTTTGCATTTTCCCACAATTCTTTCCAGAATTCAATTGTGGCCTGTTTTTCTGGTTTTTCACTTCGAAATTGTTGATTTTGTTTATATTGGATGATTCGTGCCTCATATCTTTCAATTTTTCTAGCTGTTGCTGTTATCTGCTGTTTTACAATCTCTACAGCTTCATTGATGTTTCTTGTATCCAATCTATATCTTCTGATTAGCCGATCTATGATTTTGTTGTTTTTAAGCTGTTGCTCATGCATGTTCTTTAAGTTACTAGCATCTGCCCTTAATTTTTTGACTTTTTGTTCTAATCGGATTTTCCACTTTGGCTTTGATGCCTTTTCTGTTGTGTGACTAGGTACTTTGATTTTAATGCCTAGTTCATTAGTGACTATTACAGCTGCGCTGTACATTAACTGGTTCGTTTCCAAGATGGATCCCGATTCAATTGTTGAAAACACTGCATTAACCATTTTCATGATAGGGGCCAAAATTTTCTTAGGCACAGTTTTTAGTGATGGTAAATGTTGCCTTTCCTCATTAAGCAGAAAATGCTCCATGATCTTATCCTTCAATTCTTTTTGTTTTTGAGTTAGTTCATCAGTTGGTTCAGTGATAACTGGTTCTAGTGGTGGTAGTGTTATTTCCTCCCCGAGAGCTTCTTCTGGGAGTTCTACTATGTCTTTAGTTGTGTCTTGAAGATCAGTTATTTCCGCTTGTGATATTGTTTTTTTGGTTTTGCAATTTGCCTGAATTTCCTCTAGTTCAACTTCACTAAACACTTTATTCCATATAATAAATCGCCTTTGATCTGCTAGTCTTTGTTCACTAACATTTGAATCTGGATAATATTATTATTATTATTATTATTATTATTATTATTATTATTAATATTAATATTATTATTAATATTATTATTATGTTTGAGGGGAGGGTGAGTGGGAGAGAGGAGGAGAGGGAAAAAGAGAGGGAGGGAAGGAAGGAAATGTAATGTTGACTTGAACTCGCCCCAGGCAAGAGAGAGATCCCTGGCTTCAGTAGCTCTTTGACAGGTTGATGAAATTAAACCTGGGGCCTCCCCATAGCTAGACTCCACTCCGGCTCCTGATGGAAAGGAGGGAGAGAGGAAGGGACAGAAGGGGGGGGGGGGAGTGGAGAGCTGCAAGAAACAGATTGAGCCCCCAGGGCAGAAATTTCCTTCCTTTAGCACAACCCCCTCCCCTGTCCATTTTTCACTCGGCAGCATATGTCAGCGCAACCCACGCGTAGAAAGGCAGAGACCCCCACCCTTCTATTCCCCCCCCCTTGCTGCACAGCTGCAGCTGTTAAGGGCATGACAGAGGAGGGGTCTTTCACACACACACACACATACACACACAGGCATCCTGGCTTAATTCAGAGGGTAAATAATGCCTCTAGGTTTTGGTCCCTCTCCCCAATTTGTTTCCTGGATGCTGCTTTAGGCAGGTCCCTATAGATGAGGTTTTGCACCCCGATGTGACCAGCTCTTTGACTCTGCTCAGGGCTCTGATCTGTCACTTTTTCTAGGACAGAGAAGACCCCCCACCCCACCCCCAAAACCCTCCCCCATTCATGTAAGCCTTCTTTAACTTGGAGGGGGGGGGTCTGAATGGCTTTTATATCGGTCATTGTTTTTATATCAACATTTGTAGCGTAAGCCACCCAAAGTCACAGCCAGATTTTTTTGGGGGGGGGGGGTGGAGGGTGGAGGAGGAGGGGGTTGTATAAATTTGACAACAAATACAGTTGTTGAAGGAATACAGGTTGTTGAGGACTAGTGTCTTGGATGGCAGAAGGCATGGCTCTGTCAACTGGCCTGAGACCCCCAATGGGAGTGTGTCATTCTGGAGGTGACTGATGGATCAGATCAGACCTTGGCCATATTTCACTGCTTTTCTGTCAATCTCTGTTTTTTTAAAAAAAAAATAATTTAATGTCTCTATTGTTTTAATGTTTTATAGGGGTGTTTTTACTGAGTGATTGTAAGCCGCCTGGAGTCGCCTTTTGTTAAAGTCCAGCACCTTGGACAGCACCTGACCATATCTCCTCCCTCTCCCTCCCTCAAAATTTCTCTCTCTCTCTCTCTCTCTCTCTTGTTCTCTCTCAATCTCTTTCTGTTTCTTTTTCTCACTCTCAATATCTTTTTCTGTCTCTCTTTCTCTCAATCTGTTTCTTTTTCCTGCTTTCAATCTCTCTCTTTCTCTCAATCACTTTCTGTCTCTCTCACACTTTTTCTATTTTTCTATTTCTCTCTCTCTTCCCCCTCTTTCTCTCTTTCAATCTCTTTCTCTATGTTTCTTTTTTTAACTCAAAATTTCTTTTCTTAGTCTCTCTTCCTCTTAATCTGTTTCTTTTTCCTGCTTTGAACCTCTCTCTTTCTTTCAATCACTCTCTCTCTCTCTCAAACACAATTTTTCTATTTCTCTATCTCTCTCTTTCCCCCCTCTCTTTCAATCTCTTTCCCTGTTTCCTTTTCTAACTCTAAATCTCTTTTTCTTAGTCTCTCTTCCTCTCAATCTGTCTTTTTCCTTTTCAATCGCTCTCTTTCTCTCAATCACTTTCTCTCTCTCAAACACACTTTTTCTATTTCTCTCTCTCTCTCTCTCTTTCCCCCCTTTCTCTCTTTCAATCTCTTTCTCTATGTTTCCTTTTCTAACTCTAAATCGCTTTTTCTTAGTCTCTCTTCCTCTCAATCTGTCTCTTTTTCCTGCTTTCAGTCTCTCTCTTTCTCTCCATCTCTCTCTCTCTCTCTCTCACACACACACACAGACTCAGAAACAGACACACACACACTTTCTCTCGCTCCCCCTCCCCCGCTTATCTCCCCTTCCCCCTATCTCTGTGGGTGTTGAGGAGCTGGTTTTCCTCTCCCCTTCTCCTTTTTTCTTCCCATTTTCAAACACTATTTTTTTTAAATTAAAAAAGTCTCTTTTCAGATCAAGGTCAATTCCTAAAGGACCAGCTGCATTTCCCCCCCAAATGCACAAGCGCACACACAACCACCCTTGTGTATGTGTGTGTGTGTCCCCACCACCGTGGCTGCCTCTCTTTTCCTTAATCTTTGTAAATTAATCAGCAATGCTAGAAGTCATGGCAAGCTGTAGAACATAAAAGGAAGTCCCTGGACACGTTAAACCTAGGATCTATTAAAAGCAAAGTGGGAAGGGGGGAAGGAGAAGAAGAGAGGCGGTGGGTGGGGTAGGCGGATAGGCTTGCAACAGGGGAGAAGGAAAGGGAGGCAGGGAGGGAGGCCCACTTCACCTTTTTTCTGTTGTGCTTGCCGCTGCGAGATAAAAGCTGGGGAGGACTTTGTTATAAATTCCCCCGGCCGACATCAAAACACCTTAAATAATTCAAATAACATGTTGAAAGGCAAGGAATCAAAATGCTGCTCTGATCTTCCATTGCTGCAAATGCAGAGTATTACCCCAAGTGAGCTGGGTGGAGGAAATAACAGTGTGAGCAACGCAACCCTTTAGGAAAATGTCAGAACTTGTAAAAATCATAATTTCCAGTAAGGTGGTCCTTGGTTCTTTTTTTTGCCTCATTGGGTAAGATGCAAGCAATTGTGGGCATCTCTCTCTCTCTCTCTCTCCCTCCCTCTCTCTCTCTGTTGAAGTGTGTGTGTGTATGTGTGTGTGTGTGTGTGCGTGCGCGAGATACAAACTTAGCCAGGCTGAAATGCAGGTTTTCTGACAAGCTGTTAACAAGACAACAGTCAAGATGTCTGGTGCTTTCTGGGAGATGCGATGCCATTTTCCCTGCTCGGAAGAAGTTCATGACATGACAAGCGAGAAGCAGACCTTAAAAACCTTGCCGTAATTTTCGTTTGCTTCTGTCGCAAAAGAATTCAGGCGGAAATATGAGAGGAGGTGGAACACACACACATACACAGGTGTCTATGTGTGCCACAAGAAGATAGGAGCAAGGGAGGAAAGGGGAAGGAAGGATGCCGGAATCAAAGTGTTCCCTTGGATCAGCAAATGTCGTCATTGGGCCATATAAAACTCACCAAATAAATACATAAACAAATAATGGAATTCTCTGAATATGTAACACCGGGGATCTGTCCTAAGAGAAACACAGCTGTGTGTGTATGTGTGAAACTCTCCCCATACATTGAAGAGCTGGGCAAAGGATTGGGAGAGGCCAAGGGTCAAGCTTCCTCTGGCCATGAAGCTTCTGCAAAAACTCTGGAACAGTTGGGGCTTATGCAGTTATGGTTTATAGAGGTAGTCATGGTTAGTTGGTTGGTTGGTTGGTTGGTTGGTTGGATGGATGGATGGAGACAGAGACAGATAGATAGAAAAAATGGATGGATTGATGGATATAGATGGATATATAGATATAGATGGATGGATAGAGAGGCAGACAGACAGACAGAGACAGATATATAGAAAGAAATGGATGGATGGAGACAGACAGACAGACAGATAGATATGGATGGATAGATAGATAGATAGATAGATAGATAGATAGATATAGATGGATAGATAGATAGAGATAGACAGAAATAGAAAGAAATGGATGGATAGATATAGATGGATGGATGGATGGATGGATGGATGGATAGATAGACAGACAGACAGAGAGAGACAGATAGACAGAGACAGACAAATGGATGGATGGATGGACGGATGATAGATGATAGCTAGCTAGACAGTCAGGCATAAATATACTGTGACAGACAAAAGGATGGATGGATGGATAGATATTGACAGACAAGCAGATTAATGGATAAACGGATGGATGAAAGACAAAGACAGACAGAAATATGGCAAATAGATGGATGAATGGATGGATGATAATTGCTAGAAAGAAAGAAAGAAAGAAAGAAAGAAAGATAGATAGATAGATGGATAGCTAGATAAAGAGACAAGTAGATGGATGGAAGGAAGAATAGAAGATGATAGATGATAGATAGACAAATAGAAATAGATAGGTAAGAACAAATGAATATGTATTTGTATTGAATTGCAAGCCGCCCTCAGTCACTGATTGAGATGGGCGGTATTGAAACTGAATAAACAAACAAACAAACAAACACAAATCTATTCCTACTCCGTGTGGAGTACATATAAATATTTCTCAGCAATCCCTGCCAATCAAACAGCTCTGTTTGGGGACTTCACCAGCATGTATTATTCAATAGAAAACATGCACTTTTGCTGTTTTTTTTCCATTGCAGGGATCCTGGGAACTGATCGAGAAAAAAAAAACACCCCAGCCATAGCAAAAATGAACAGAAATTTCTTTTGAAGCTTTTTTGCAATTCCTTCTCACTGAGAGTCCCAATCCCATCGCTGCCCCTTCCAGAAATTGTATCAATCAGTCGGTAACATGAAGACATATCTATATATATATAAAAGGCAAGTATCACTCACTCATCACGAAATCTCCAGAAACATAAAGCCTACAAACTTGAAATTTGGCATGCATGTTCCTCTTGACTTCTAGGTGCTCGCTAAGAAAGGATTTTTCGAAATGACCATCAGATCATTAGTATTTCTTATACAGTAATTAACACGCTCTGCTAAGGAGTTCTACTTCCCCTCCCCACCTGAAAAGAACTCTGTTCCAACTGCCAGCTGCCTTATATTAACATGCTCTGATGCTAAGGAGTTAGATATTCTACTCCCCCTTCCCACCTGAAAAGAACTCTGTTCCAATTGCCAGTTGCCTCACATTCCGTTATCTCAGTTCAAACTGGCAGACGTTCCATTCCTTCAATCAGGAACTGTGTGGGGCTCCTTACAGTACTAAATGTCGGTACCTCACCAAAATGTCTATGCCTTCCACCTATGGAACTGCTTCCGGACTCAAGGCAGAGAGAGCAATATTTCCCTTATGGGTTTCAATCACCGGCCACCACTGAACCAATGGATTGAACAGGATTTCTCCTGCATAGCCCGATTACATCGTTTCATCGCAAAGCATGGGTATCTCTTCTGACTCCCCGGCCTGTGAATAAACCAGAACACAGGCTTGGCTGTTTCCCACTGTTCAATTACTGAGATAACGAATCCTTTGGCTGAGGGCCCAGGCAACTCATGTTCAATAGAGTAGCTCTGCAGCAACCCAGATAGTTCAAACGAAGCAACACAGATGGTCCAAACGAACAGACACGGCTAGAATACACAGATGGATTTTCTTAACTACTAATTCGAACAGTTGTTTCCTACAAATGTCCCCTCCCAACGCCTCACCTATAATCTCTCTTGGGAGGGGCCAATCAACAACCACCTGTGCTTAATCATTTTCTGGGAGTCTGCCTACATAGTTGCTGCTTCTGTTTCTCAGCCCTTCTCAATCTAGCATCAAGGACAAACTGCCTTTGATCCTCCCCACTGCTCCATGCCTCAGGTGCCTCCTGGTGGCCGGTCCCTGCTCTGAGTCTGAACCCTGCACAGGGTCCTCCACATCGTCCAGGGCAGACTCATATGGTTCTTCATTATCCGAGTGCATCAGCGGATCCTGCTGGGCCACAACAGGTATCTAGCTAGTTTTATATATTTGGAAATATATTTTATTTCATTTTATTTTGTGGGAATAATTTTCTGCAGCAGCATCACAATGTTGATGATGATACAGGATAACAGAATTGGAAGGGACCTTCAAGGTCTTATAGTCCAACCCCCCACTTAGGCAGGAAATCCTATATCGTTCCAGATAAACGATTGTCCAATCTCTTCTTAAAAACCTCCAGTGTTGGAGCATCCACAACCTCTGGTGGCAAGCTGTTCCACTGGTTAGTTGTCCTCACTGTTAGGAAATTTCTCCTTAATTCCAGATTGCTTCTCTCCTTGATTAGTTTCCACCCATTGCTTCTTGTCCTGCCCTCAGATGCTTTGGAGAATAGGTTGACCTCTTCTTTGTGGCAGCCTCTCAAATATCATCACTGTATCAAATACAATGATGATGATGATGATGATGTCACCAGGGATGGTATTCACATATTTTCCCTACAGTTTTGCAAATTTGAGTACATACATTGACCCATCCACCCCATCCACGCATGCGCTTGGCTTTCCGTGCAGGCGCTTTGATTGTACTTTGATTGTGGCTTGCACTCATGCACATGGCTTGAAAACGTGCCTAAATAGGACGGCGTAGAAGTGGGACGGGTGGGCAGGTCCATCCGCGATTTCCACTACCAGTTAGGGTGAACCGGTTTGAACCGGCTGAATTCCACCTCTGGATGTAACCCTTAAAAGAACAAGACTTTGCCCTATCACAGCAAGAACATCCATTTTTCCTAGACAAGAGATTTTGAAAGAATAAACTCTTCCCGCAACTGTGGCTGCATTTCTCCACCCAAGTGAGGAAGGGAGGGAGGGAGGGAGGGAGGGAAACACACGCAAACAACCCTACCAATGGCAATTAAGATACTTTCACGTCCAATGAATGATATGATGGAGAATAAATCTTCTGGAGATTCACAAGAGGGTTATCTGGCTCCAGTCAGAATTATGCATTACTGGTTTTATACGTTGTACTCCAGCTGATTAATACAGGTAATCAAATTATATAGCCCTTCCGCCGTGCTCTCCAATTCAAGGCTATCGCATTTTCAATGACAAAGTTCGTGGAGTTGTATGAAAAAATGTACTTCGGGCAGCCTTTTACGGCCGCAGTAAAACACCGCTTTCAATTTAGTAATAAGCGACAGAGAGTAGAGAGCTCTGACTGACAAGATTCACTGGAATAGGGAGGTGGGTTGGGAAAGGTCACTGACGTACTGGCTACTGAACTCAAGAACCAAGTTAAATGACTAAATGGGGTGCAAATCATGGACAAGAAGGTCCCCCTATTTTTACAAAGGGTAGTGTCAGGTGTTCTGATCCAGGCTTCCTTAGAAAGCATGAAGCAGAGTCTTGGTCCTGGCAAAACCCTTTTATTTACATGATGGTGAATTCCTTCCATTCACAGTCAGCAAGGCTTGGCAAACAGTCTTCCCGAGGAACATTTATCAACACGAACCTTATCTCGCTTGGAGTGCTGCCAGATAACTAGTGTCCAGATGCAGGGCAAGGCAACATTTGGCACGGAATCTCTTATAGTCACAAACAGAACTTTCCACTCTTGAAACGACCAAAGGAATGAATTGTTTCCTGCAAAATCCCCCTCCTCATTCGCTCCTCTTTTGCTTTCTACTTGCATTTTTATGTGCTTTTGAACTGCTAGGTTGGCAGAAGCTGGGACAAGTAACAAGCGCTCACTCCGTTACGCGGCGCTAGGGATTCGAACCGCGGAACTTTCTGATCAATGAGCTCAGCGTCTTAGCCACTGAGCCACTGCGTCCCCTGTGTATATGTGTGTGTGTATATACACATATATAGTGTATATGTGTGTCCGTGTGTGTTTGTGTGTATGTATATGTATGTACATTATCCCACAAATCATGGCTGCTTCCTTAGCATCTTGGCCTTTGTAAGGCTTTGTAAAGCATGTGGGTGTACACACACACACACTAACTAATCCACAAATCATGCCTGTTTTCTTAGCAACGTGACCTTCATAAGGGCAGCCAGGCATATGCATGCATGCATATGTGTGTGAATGAATATATGTGTGTGTGTATGTGTGTGTATGTGTGTGTATGTATGTATGTATACACACACACACACACACACACTATATTGCCAAAAGTATTTGCTCACCTGTCTTTACTCGCATATGAACTTACAGTATTTAACCTGTGATTATGTCTTCTCGACTGAATTACTGTTAGTATTTTTTCCCCCTTTGGATTCATTGTTGAGTCACTGACACTGCATTAGTGCCCATAATGTGGGTAGATCTTTCCTTAGTCTACTCCATGCTTCATTCATTTTTATTATCCTACAGATGCATATCAGTTATAACGTGACTTCTCCAAATTAATGACTTTTTTCATTATTCTTTGTGCTAACTATAGTTAGCCTGGATTTTATCAGACTGGTTTTCATTTATCTGTTCTGTATTAATATGAGTATTGGGTAGAGAATTTGCAACAATATCCATTAGACATCAGTCAGCAGAGATCTGGAGCAAGCAGCATGTTCATATGGGAAGGCATGGGGCAGGCAGAGGTTGAGGGGAGCAGGCAGTCCTGCAAGTAGCTCGGTTCTATGGTATCTAAAGCTTTAAAGGCGATAACCAGGAAACTTGAATTCCACCTGAACATCTATTGGGAGCCAATATAAGTTCATATGCGAGTAAAGGCAGGTTAGCGAATAATTGTGTGTGTGTGTGTGTGTGTATGTATGTGTATATCTATATCTATATCTCTATCTCTATATCTATCTATCTATCTATTATCTATCTATCTATCTATCTATCTATCTATCTATCTATCTATCTATCTATCTATCTATCTATCTGTTGTATTTGTGCTGATAAATAACACTAAATTGTTGTATTTAGTTGTGACACTAAATACATACATACATACATACATACATACACACACACAACACACACAACACACACACACACATATATATTGTAGATTTTCATGGGTGTAGGTATGGTGGTCTTTTCCCATGTAAGATTGAGATTGTCTTGGCAACATTTCAGCGAGGTCTCACTTGCCATTTTCAGGCTGGGTTTTGGGCTTAAAGTGCAAAAAAAAAGTGCATGGGAAAAGACCCGAATACAACAAGACCACCATATATGCATATATATATATTGTAAAAATCATTCATATGCAATATATATATATATATATATATATATATATATATATATATATATATATATATATATATATATATATATATATATATATATATATCTCAGATTATATATATATATAAATTGATATATTATCCCGCAAATCATATCACAATAATCTTGTGATTAAAGAGCGTTGCCAGAATGTGGCCTTGCCTCCAAACGGGGAATTAATGACTCTGTATTAAATGATCCACTGATGTTAAATCAAATTAAAGAACCCTTGGAAGAATATTTAACGCTTAATGATAGGCTCCATATCGGAGCTGGTTTAATCTGGGATGCAGATACAGATGTCATGAGAAGGAATTAATCAGCCCTTCTGCTGCGGAAACAGGAATGCAAAATTGCTGAACAGAATGAATTAGAAACAGATTAGAGAAGCAGGGCTTAAAACATAAAAGAAACTTAGCTGATGCCACCCTCAGAGAGCTAATTTGATATACAGGAGAACTTAATTTGCCTTTAACGGTGGAATCGGACTGTTTGATGTTATTAGGAGGAGCTGGCTGATGAACCAGAAAAGGAGGGGTGGGGAAGAGAGAAGAAGGCCAGATAGTCTTTCTCCTTGTCAAAAGAAATGAAAGAAGATCTGAAATAACCGTCTGCAGGGAGGGAGAAGGTGGGGAGAGAAAGGAACCAGGATGAATATTCACCGCCTACAGGGATGGGGTCATTATCTTGCCCATGCCCAGCGCCGCTGGAAACCTGGGCTGCAAGAGGGTTGATCGGCATAAAACATCAGAGGAACATGTTTGCAGCGGCTTTACAAGCCAAAACCCTGGAGTGACAGACAGCTTAAACACTAAGGGACTGCCGATGAACGTGGTCGGGAAGAAGCTTGAAATAGATGGGGAGGAAATTATTCCAAAGTATTCCCGGAGGTGGGAACTGGCAGCTCACCTCTTAGATCTAGTTGGCTTGGCCTACAGTGTTGTGGCCCACCGGAGCTGGCAGTAGAGTCAGACAGTGAGGAGGTTGGGGAGGAACATGGGCAGGTCCTGGGGGCTGAAGGAAGCTCAGACGAGGGCTCTGCATCGGAGGCAGAGAGGGAACCTAAACAGCAGTGAGGCAGAAGAACAGCTGGAGCCTGTTCCCAGTGTGCACATGCGCAGAGCTGACAGAAGACAAGAACAACCAAGAAAGCAGGGTCGACTTAAGAGTAAAGCCAACCTTGGAGGTGATTGGCCCTCCCACAGGAAACAAAAGAGGAGTGAACGGGGAGAGGGCTTTTGCCGGAAACAATTCGTTCCTTTCGTCGTTTCAAGAGTGGAAAGTTCTGTTTGTGACTATAACAGACTGTGCCAAGTGTTCACTTGCCCTGCATTTGGAAACTAGTTATCTGGCAGTTCTACAAGTGAGATAAAGTTCGTATTTGATAAACAACACTCTGAAAGACTGTTTGCCATGCCTTGCTGACTGTGAATGAAAGGAATTCACAGTCATGTAAATAAAAGGGGTTTTGCTGGGACCAAGACTCCACTTCCTCCTCGTGAAGGAAACCTGGGTCAGAACATACAGTGAGTATTTGGACCTGACTTGAGGGGACCAGTCCCACTAGACACCGATTTTGGGTACTCATTTTACTGATATCTGTAGAAGAGCAGAGAGCTGGGAAGGGGAGTTAAGTGAGTCATTAGCTTAGAATTGTTACATTGCCACAAACAGTTCAATCCTTCTTGAATTTTGTTGACGTATCTAGGACCAATTTAATATCAAAATTTAAATGATTAGATTCTTGTTTACAGGCTGATTAATTAATCCTTTTTGAACTGCAACATAACACCTTTGAGCCTGACAATGTCCTACTTAAGGTGTCTTAAGGTACTTATTTTATTGATGTCTGTAGAAGAGCAGGGAGCTGGGTAGGGGGAGTTAAGTGAGTCATTACCCTAGAATTGTTACATTGCCGCAAACAGTCAAACCTCCTTGAATTTTGTTGACCTGTATCCGGTGCCAATCTAATATCGAAATTTAAATGATTAGATTCTTGTGTACAGGCTCACAAATTAATCCTTTTTGAACCTAACTCCTTTGTGGCTGACAAATGTCCTACTTAAGGCGTCTCCATGGGAGAAGATTTGAGATGCTCATACATACATCCAAAGACATAAAACAGATAAAACCCTCAAACAATAAAACCCCATAGGCCAGGAAACTTAAAAGCAGATGTTCACAGAATTTCTCCTATTAAGAACCTTTTAAAACACTTTGAAAAACCTGTTAGTCAATTAGCATTTGAATCAATATGGCTCCAATCGATCTACAGGATCGATTGATGATGTACAAGGGGAAGCCCCACAGCTGAGAACAGTACAGTTCCTTTTTCGGTTATTTAATTATGACATTTGACTGTCGCTTCATATTTCTGATTTTATTTTTTAAGGCTGTACTGTATGGGTCTTCCCCGCGCCTCTGTTTATTGTGTATTTTTATTGTATAGGGCCTGGAGTCACTGTCTGGATTAGGCAGCCCTATAAATCCATTAATTAAATAAATACATGATGTTTATCGGAGGAGGTAAAGCTTTAAGCTGTCTACATTGGGGACAGGATTCTTTTTTTAAGGACGAAGATATAATAAGCCTAATGGGAGCTTAACAAACACTCTGTATGGATTTTTCTACCTTTTTTAAAAATAAAAAAGGAGAGGGAAAGAGAGAGAAAAAGACAGAAAAGAGAGAAAGAGTGAGAAAGAAAAAAGAGAGAAAGGAAGAGAAGGAGAAAGAAAAAAGAGAGAAAAAAGAGAGAAAGGAAGAGAGAGAAGAAGGAAGAGAAAGAAAGAATGAACGAACGAACTATTGGTCAAAAAAATTAGGGAAAAAAAAGGACAAAACCACCCAATTAATTCCAATATTCCAAGAAAAAGACTGGAAATATCTCAAGAAGCCCTTTTATATTATGCTACTAATTTTCAAAAGACTTCCGTGGCATTTTCAAACCCCCCAGCTCTAAATGCGAAAGGTTGAAATGCATGTCATGCCACCGAGAACACCGTCAGTCGGTCTGAAATTCAGGGTGATTAATTTAAGATTAGCTAATATTTGTGTAAAGCTTTGAAGATGCAAAGCTCTAATTAGAATTTCCAGATTAGCTTGGTTTATGGCCCGACACAATCCAGATCAGTAAATAAAAATGTGCAGGGATTTGAACAGGCAGTCGGCCTATAGATTAGTGGACCCAGGGGGTGTTCTGAAGGACTTCAATTTTTAAGAGGGCGACAGAAATTCATAAGTGGGGGAACGGGGGGGGGAGTGAACTTTGAAAGCAACTGGGAAAGAGCAACCATTCTGCAAAAACCAGTCACTTTGGCCAACAAGTTCATCTCTTTGGGTCAGGCAAGTCACCTCTAGCGGACCAACTGAAGAACAGAGTTGGAAGGGACCTTGGAGGTCTTCTAGTCCAACCCCCTGCTCAAGCAGGAGACCCTAGACCAGCAGTCACCAACTGGAGAAAAACCTGGTGGTCTGCAGAAAAATTATTTGCATTGTTTACATTGCATTCAATCAGGGGTCCTCAAACTAGGGATGGATACGGGCAAAGAACACTTGTGTTGCTACAGAGAGTCTCCCCCTTTGGGGTCTTTTTGTGTGGGCTGGAGGGGGGCAGAAATTCCGACTTGGGGTCTGCTTCAGCCTCCTGGTGGGGGGCTTTGAAAGCTGGAGGGAAGCACCACTGGTGGCGAAGAGCTGGAGGGCTTCGTTCCAGTGGGACTGCATCATGGCCTGGAACTGGCTGACCATCTCAGTCCAGTGAGCCTCCAGGTGCCGGCACCTGGCCTTGCACTCCTGCAGGTCTTCCCTCTGCTTGGAAAGCCTATGCTGGTAGTCCTCAGTGAGGAGCTTCTGCTGAGCCTCCTTCTCAGTCAGATTCAATTTGAACTGAGCTGTTTTGCCAACTCTTTCTCATGGTGGCTGCTTAGCTCCAGTAACTGCTTCCTGTTGGGGTCCTAAGGAGCCCGGGTTGCAGGCAAGGAGCAGCTGGGAGGGGAGGGGAGAGTAGAGGCCGGCGAGGCGCCCCTTGACGTGAGTGACATCGAGTTGGCCACACCCACCCAAGTCACATGACCACCTAGCCACGTCCACCCAGGCAGTCATTAGGCAGAAGTGCTATTGCTATTGCTAAATGTGCCCAATTCTATTAATCTCTTCTTGTTGGGACTTCCTCTCCCCATTGCGTTCATGTCCTTCTTTCTGTTTCTGGAATCTGCTCCCAGTTGTCTGAATTGGTCCCGGCTTTCAATGTTGAGTTGGACAAACACTGATGCTCGCTTACTGTTAATTACGGCACATTGATCTGAAAATCTGAAATGCTAAATTCACAGGACGAAAGGACAATCAATGAAATGATACTCCAGGATGGAGGGCTAAGGGATTTTTTTTGCTTGACGGGTGTTGGAAGGTTTAGCCCTCCTGAGATGGGAGTCAGACAGCATTTTTCCATGGGGCAATAAAAGAATTTTAATGGCAAACTTGTTGGAAATGCACCGCTGGCAAATGGAGAGGCTTAAAAGGCTGGGGAGAGAAGAAATGGCAGGGAAAGCTAAAACATTCCCTGCGGTTTCTACCTGTGAAACCTCAAGGAAGTTAGGCAGCACCTGAAGATCCATTTGCAATGAGAGTAACCAGGTTTCATCCAAACAAGGATGAAATGCTGCAGGCAGAGAAACCAGCAATCCAGAGGAGTCTCCATTTTTTTTTTCAAATTGTGTGTCTTTGTGTGAGGAGCAGCATTTCCCCTCCTTTCGCTTATTACTGTGTTAAGACTATTTTAGACATAGTGAGCAGTGGATGAAGCACTAATCAACTTACTAGAGGACATGAAGGATCCAATCAGAAAGCAAAATCTCATATATTTTAGGTGGTTGGGGGCGAATGGATGAAGGACCAAAAGTGATGATGTTTTGGGAGGCAGACAGGAGGAGGGGGAGTGGAAGTCATAGTTAAGAACTTTTTTTTTCCTAGAAATGTTTTATTTTTGTTCTCTTACATACCATTTCAAGTATACATTCACATAATTGTTCTTCTTCTTTACATATGTCATTCTTATACATTTATTGTTTCATTTAATAGGTTATAATATACAGTTTGGGTTGCTTTATTTACCATCCCTTCCTCCTGTTGTGACACTACCTTATTTTCCCTTTCTCTTCTCTCTCCCTCCCTTCTCTACTTTCTTCCTCCCTCCTCCCCTTCCTCTTTCTTCTTCCCCTTACCTTTCTCCTACTCTTCCTCTTCCCCACCCTACCCTCTCTCCTTCTCTGCCTCTCCCTTCCATCCTCCTCTCCTTACCTCTTTCTTCTTTCCCCGTCTTCCTTTCATTCTCTCCTCCTCTCTCCCTTTCTTTTTCTATTGTTGCAGGTGTCTCTTTCAGATATTTTCTTGGGATGGTATTTCCACAAACCCAAATAAAATTCCCTTACCTATCCTAACTATGTTTATAGTCAAGAACTTTTGTAAAAGCCTTGGAATGGAAATGTTTTTAATTGGTGTTATGACCGTTTGACACCCAAAGTCCTTTATTGAGACGGGCAGCCGTTCAAAGTGAATAAATAAATAAAGGGGAGCAAATCATAAATCTTTTTTTTTTAAGTTGGCGGAGACATAACTGCTGGCAGGTTGGCTGGAGAACTTCCAGTGTATCAAAGCTGCGTGATCTTCACAGTGTATAAAAAGGAGATTAACAGATGTTTAAAAAGCACTGAGTCTTTTGTAATCCATGAAATTAGTGCTAAAATTATAATTTCAAATAGCTCTTCCTATCTTGCGTTAGGGCTTTGAAGAGGACAAAGGCAAACTATGGGGACTCAGAAAGGATTAGCAAACGTGCAACCGATGGATTTTGAAATCCAAGTCGGCAGATATATAGAGTCTTTCCGTCAAGAAATTCACAAGTAAATAGCAAGGACAACCCTTGACCTGGATGACGGAGAATCTCTACAATAGCAGTTAGACTTATATACCGCTTCAGAGGGCTTTCAGCCCTCTCTAAGCGGTTTACAGAGTCAGCATATCGCCCCCACAATCTGGGTCCTCATTTTACCCACCTCGGAAGGTTGGAAGGCTGAGTCGACCTTGAGCCGGTGAGATTTGAACCGCTGAACTGCAGATAGCAGTCAGCTGAAGTGGCCTGCAGTACTGCACTCTACCCACTGTGCCACCTCGGCTCTTCCAGCTATGCAATTTGGGATGAACACCGTTGGAATGGTGTGGATGGATTTCCAGAGGAAAAATCGCAGACTACAGGAACCATTTTCACCACTCTGGTGACCCCAAGGACACAGATAAACTTCCAAGTGGCCTCAACGACTCTCTAAAAGGATGCAAATGACCAGCTGTCTGCAAAGAATATGAATCCTTCCATTCCCCACCTTCCAGTCAGAGCTGAAGAAGCTTCTTGGATGACAAGCAAAATGTCTTCAAAGAAAAACCAGAAAGCCCCATTGCCTCTTGAAAAAAAAGCACATTTGGGACAACCAAATCTCCACCTGAATTAGTCACCTGAGTGTATTATATATGTATATGTATATATGTATATATATTCCGGACTAGTCAACAAATGTAAAATTGCACACACCGCATGAATCTGTGTAATTAAAAGGGGGGGGAAGCGAATCGTTGTGGATAATGCCGAAGCAAGATCATAAATGAATACATTATTAAGTCTTACTGAATTAATGTTTAACTGCAATAGAGTTGGAATTGAATGAGGCAATTAATCAGAGCAAGGACGGGGCCGGTGATAAGCATCTGTCTTGCTTTGAATATGTTGAGCAGAAACGACCTTCAGAAAACGGTGCTGCCAATCAAAGTGAGCTAGCTGGTATTTTGACAGTTCTGATACCACCATAAGCGGGAAAATGTTAGTGCGACAAAGATCCATGCAGCACAGGAGAGACCCTCGGGGGAATTAAATTTCGCCTCTCAAAAGCCTGAACCGTCAAGCCAGACGCTGAAGATTTACGCTTGCTGGATTGGGGGGGGGGGGAACTGTGCTTGATCAAAGACTCAAGATGACTTTTGATTTTTCATAATCACTGCACCATTCACACACGCTGCGAAGTGATATATTGAGGAGGAAGGACTGGAGCAAGGTCAGTTCCTTGCTCCTTCCCATTTTAGAGACGGAAGAATTGAGATGGGGGTGGAATTAAGTTCAAGGCCACTAATCAAGGCTGATTTGAGAAAGGTTCATGTTGTGGCTGGAAATAGTTTAGTTCGCTCTGGGCTAAACTCAAGGGGTCCCCAAACCTGGCCACTTTAAGACTTGTGGACTTCAACTCCTGGAATTCCCCAGCTTTTGGTCACCACACTATAAAGAAGATGTTGAAACTCTAGAAAGAGTGAGGAGAAGAACAACAAAGATGATGAGGGGACTGGAGGCTAAAACATAAGATGAACGGTTGCAGGAACTGGGCAGGCTAGTCTAGTGAAGAGAAGGACCAAGGGAGACAGGATAGCAGCCTTCCAATATTTGAGGGGCTGCGACAGAGAGGAAGGGGTCAAGCTATTTTCCAGAGCACCAGAAGGCCAGACAAGGAATAATGGATGGAAGCTGAACAAGGTGAGATTCAAACTGGAAATAAGGAGGAATTTTCTGACAGTGAGAACAACCAACCCATGGAATAGAAGTTGCCTTCAGGCGTTGTGAGAGCTTCATCACTAGAGGCTTTCAAGAAGAGACTGTCTGCCATCTGTCAGAAATGGTGTAGAGTCTCCTGCTTGGGTGGGGGGTTGGGTTAGATGACCTACAAGCTCCCTCCCATCCTCTGTTAATCTGAATCTGTCTAAGATGATCAAAGGCCTGGAGGTTAAAACAAACAATGAACGGTTGCAGGTTGCAAGAACTGGGCATGGCTAGGCTAGTGAAGAGAAAGACCAGGGGAGACATGATAGCAATCTTCCAATATTTGAGGGGCTGCCACAGAGAGGAGGGGGTCAAGCTATTTTCCAAAGCACCAGAAGGCCAGACAAGGAATAATGGATGGAAACTGAACAAGCAGAGATTCAACCTGGAAATAAGGAGGAATTTTCTGACAGTGAGAACAACCAACCCATGGAACAGAAGTTGCCTTCGGAAGTTGTGGGAGTTTCATCACTGGAGGCTTTCAAGAGGAGACTGGACTGCCATTTGTCTGGAAAGGTACAGGGGTCTCCTGCCTGAGCAGGGGGTTGGACTAGATGATCTCCAATGTCTCTTCGAGCTCAGTTATTACAAAAGAAACTTACAAAGAATCTGCCCTAATGGATCAATCAGCCTGCTAAAAGCGAGGGCATGAGATTTGGTCTCTCTGACTTGCTGAGATTCTGTCTAATGTAGCCTTACCATACAGTATAATTAGTTCATTTGCTTGTGTTTCCCATCTGCTTCACCTGGGAGTCTTGACACCGACGGATAAATAACAAGAGCTCAAGAAGCAGGAATTCCAGGGGTTTCAAAGGAAATCCCACCCCCATCAAACTCTTACAAGGTGCTAAACCTTGAAACCATTTTTTTTCCCGGGGAAGAGCAAATGCAGGAAGTCAGAATTACAACCGGATATTGGGGAAAGGGGGTCTTTGCCATCATGGAGCCCACCCTGTCGATTACCATAACATTAATCCAATTACAGGCATCACAAGCGGCTCAGGGGCCCGTGTCTTCCCCACTCCCCCATCATTCATGCACCGGGAGCTGGTATCCCCTTCGCCTGAATAATTTACCAGACAAAGGCAGGAGATCGTCCAACCGCATCCGGGAAGAGGCAATTAAAGCGAGTTTCCCGAGGTGGGAACTCCGCGCGCGGAGTTTCGCTCTTACTACGCCGCAGTGCTGACTGATCAAACACTCTGCCACAGCTGCACCGCAGTTGTATGCAAAGCTTTAATAGGCGAAGGGCCTGGGGCCCTTAAGTGTTCGAATCCATGCCGATTTTTGCGCACTGTATCTCATGGAGAGGGACGGCACCCTTCCCACACGCTTCCAGCCTTCCCACTTTTCCTGTGATTTCTCATAACCCCATACAGGTGGGGGTCCTTGACTTACGACCTGGTTTTTTACGACTATTGCAGCATCCCCATGGTGGGTTGTTGCCAATTCAGTGCCTCAAAACTTTTGTGCTCTTGTGCGTGCTTCACTATGGCACACACCAGACGCATTTGCAAATAAAAGGTCCGCACACACGCAAAACCTTAAAAAAGGAAAAAAAGTATACATTTTTCTGCGCGTGCACAGAACTGGAAAACAAGATGGCAGCCCATAGGAGAACCGGTTCGGGGGCGTGGCAGATCTGGGTTGCTGCCGGTTCCCGCGACGCAGGCCACCAAATTATGGTTCAGTCGAACCAGTCTGAATTGGTAGGAATTCACCTCTGCCATAGTCAAGATTCGAACTCTTGGCATCTGGTTCGTATTTATGTCCTTGGGTGACGCGACCCCCTTTTGCGACCTTCTGACAAGGAAAGTCAAAGAGGAAGAAGCAGATTTGCTTAACAACTGTGTCACTAACTTAACCACTGCAGTGATTCGCTTAACAACTGAGGGAAGAAAGGTAATAAAATGGGACAAAATTCACTTAGCAACGCCTCCGTTGTTAGCAACAACCAGCGGCAGCGATTCGCTTAAGGTCTGTGGCAAGAAATGTCTAAAACGAGTAACATTCACTTAACAAATGTCTCAGTTATCAATAGAAATTTTGGAGTCAATTGTGGTCGGACATTGAGGACTGCCTGTAGCCATGTGGAACTTCACAGAAGAAGCTCCATGGAGTTTATTCCCACACGAGAGACGCATGCAATTTAGTGAATCCATATGCAGACGTGATATCTTCTCTTTGTGGTTGACTTCTCTTCATCATCTTTTAATCACCCCATAATCCCTTGAGGGATGAAGTCTGGTTCTGAACAGAATGGAGCTGAATGTTTACTGGCCGGATGCCCATCATGTCGCCATTGCGGAGTTTTGTTCAACAGATATATTCTCATTGTGCCCAGAGAGAGAAATATCTGCCTAAATTTATCTAGGATCAAACTCACACAGCCTCCTGATTTTGAGACCTCCACCTCTCCAGATTCTCTTGACAGGTGCAAAATATTTTATTTACCTATTTATTGATCAAACTTAGATGCCGCTTTGAGCAACTCTAGGTGGCTTGGCAGCAATTAAAACAAGAAGATGAAAATGTTTTAAGCATTAAAAACAAGACCAGAATTTATTTCAAACTGACAACAATGGGAAAGGAGGCAACAAGATGCACACAGGGAATAAGTGGGATCTTATCCCTATCTCTAAGGAACGTGGTGGCTCAGTGGCTAAGACCCTGAGCTTATCGATCAGAAAGGTCGGCAGTTTGGCTGTTTGAATCCCTAGCGCCGCATAACGGAGTGAGCTCCTGCTGCTTGTCCCAGCTTCTGCCAACCTAGCAGTTCGAAAGCACGTAGAAAATGCAAGTAGAAAAATAGGAACCACCTTTGGTGGGAAGGGAACAGCGTTCCGTGCGCCTTTGGCATTGAGTCATGCCGGCCACATGACCATGAAGACATCTTTGGACAGCGCTGGCTCTTCGGCTTTGAAACAGAGATGAGCACTGACCCCTAGAGTCGGAAACGACTAGCACATATGTGCGAGGGGAACCTTTACCTTTACCTATCTCTCTGTGGTTTGGCTTAACTTTATTCATTTAAGTGAAAAGTAAATTTATTTATTTTTAATGTTAAAAAAGTAATATGCCAAAGATGCAACTGGGGTTACGTGACTCATAAGCAATTTTTTTTAACTGGATGACTTTCGCCTCAACGTTTTCTTTAAGCCATTTGTCAACAGCCACAAATATTTTTGCTTCCCGTGAGTTTTTTTAAACTTTCTTTTCCTCCCCTTTTTTTTTTAAAGCTTTCATTTTTCTTTTGTTAAAGCAAATTAATAGCGACTTGACAGAGATCCGACTGTCTCCTTCCTCAGTGGGAATTGCTGGAGAAACTAGTGTGATAAAGATAATCAGCATATTCATTTCCACCAAGGACCAGGTTCAAGGCTTGCTATTAAAGATGTCTGCTCTGATATCCTTTGATGAATCAACTAATTATTATAGCCAGAGAAGAGTTTCCAGAGACTTAAAAAAAATAATACAAGGTTTTAAAAATGAGGCTTTTAAACACGTAGCCTCGACTTAATACTACGATTTAGGCCAAAATTTTGGATGCTAAGCCAGGCAGTTGTTAAGTGAGCTGTGACATAGTACGGACGGAAGGAAGGAAGGAAGGAAGGAAGGAAGGAAGGAAGGAAGGAGAAAAGAGCAATAGCACTTACAGTGCTTTACAGCCCTCTTTAAGGGATTAGCGGAGTCAGCCTCTTGCCCCCAACGAACTGGGTCCTCATTTTACCCACCTCGGAAGGATGGAAGGCTAAGTCAACTTTGAGCCAATGAGACTCGAACCGCCAAACTGCTGGCAGCTGGCAGTCAGCAGAACTTGTCATGTTTCCAATATTTGGAACACAACTCCCAAACTTTCCCGGATAGCATGGTCATGGGGCGATGGAAGATGTTATCCAAGTCACTGAACTGCAGACTGGATCTGGAGTTCTCTATCAAGATGTCCGAGACTGCCAACCTCTACTCAATCACTTGCCTTTTCCATCTCCAAAAATCCAGTATTTTTTTTTTCAAATGCTCAACAGGGACCCTCTTTAAGGGAAGCAAGCAGGGGGTTTTAGAACCAAAAATAGAAGAGAGAGAGAGGGGGGGGAGGGGGAGAGGGAATGAATGAGAAAATGAATGAGAGAGAGGGAATGAGAGAGAGAATATAAGAGAAGGAATGAATGAGAGAGCATGAGAGAATGAATGAATGAGTGAGAGAATATGAGAGAATGAATGAGAGAGAATGAATGAATGAGAGAGAATGAGAGAATGAATGAAGGGGAGAATGAATGAATAAGAGAGAATATGAGAGGATGAATGAGAGAGAGAGAGAGACTATGAGAGAATGAATAAGAGAGAATGAATGAATGAGAGAGAATGAGAGAATGAATGAAGGGGAGAATGAATGAATAAGAGAGAGAATATGAGAGGATGAATGAGAGAGAGAGAGAGACTATGAGAGAATGAATAAGAGAGAGAATGGGAGAGATAGAAGGTGAGGGCGGAGAAGGATGTGGGAGCTGCGTTCACCAATCTGTTAGATAAAAATCAACAAAGCAATTAAGCTCCAACAAAAACAAGACAAGGTAACTCCTTGCATCCCAAACAATCTGAATGTTAATTACCGTGCTTACAGGAAAGATAAGGGGAAGATTTCCACTCTCCCTTCCTTTCCTGAGGAATATAATTCAAACAAAGCCATGAAAAATGCATGAGCAAGGAGTCCCTTCTTGAGGCTGAGCTACGGTTTCCTTGTCAAATATTTTACAGCTCCGAGAGGGCCAGAGGAAGGTTACAGCACGACATTTTCATCTAAGAGATACAGAGAGAGGGCGAAAGGAAGAGATAGGGCTGTCAAGAAAGTTGAAAAATGATGGGGGTTTTCCTTGGCTGTCAGGGACCCGGTCAATGTCTTTCTGCGGTCCAAAAGCACCACGGCCACAGTCCATGTCAGGTACAGTATGAAGACGCTGAACAATTGCTCAGCCTTCAAACTCAACTCAGACCTATTCTAAAGAGGATATCACGAGATCTCCAAGTTTCGTGATGGACGTCACACTGTCTCCAGGAGCCTAGGAGCTCCAGGTCTGGTCATATACCATATTTTTCAGAGTATAAGACACACCAATTAAAAAAAAAGGTTTTGCACTCTGGAGACCTCCCAAAAACGGCCCGTTTTTCATCAAAAAAAGGGCATGCATAGAGTTTAGGAAGCTTATGGAGTGCTCCTGGGGGCTGGGGGGGGGGCAGAAACAAAATAGTTCATTTTTCGCTTTTCTGCCCTCCTCAGCCCCTAGGAGCACTCTGGAAGTCTCCTAAAGGCTATGCACGGCCATTTTGGTGAAGGGGCAGGGTTTTGGGAGGCCAGAAATGCTGTATTGAGTGTATAAGACGCACCCAGATTTTCACTCTCTTTTTTGAGGGAAAACAGTGTGTCTTATACTCAGAAAAATACGGTAACCAGATACTGAGGTTCTTTTGGATATCAAAAAAATGGAGGCCGAATCTCATTTTTTTTAAAGGGGGGGGGAGAATGTTCTATAAGGCTGGTGCCATGGCAGAGAAGGCATATCTCTTGGGACCCACCAAAGGTAGATCCAGAGGTGATGGATGGCACCTACAGCAAACTTGTTGGAGCTGCGGTGCTGGAGAAGGGAACGGGCTAAGTTGCCACAGCAAACTTGCTGCAGCCAGCTCACCATGCCAACTCGCAAACAGCCAGCTCACCAACTTGCTGCGGGACAAAACTTGTCACGGGATAATTGACCAATACTATTGAATTATTTAACAACCAATAAAAACTATTTTAATTTCTGCTGTTCATATTTCATTCTACTCTTTACTGAAGCTCTGCCATGTCTCCCCTCCCTCAATGTCATATTTCTCTTTGGCTGATGGTCTAAACCAGGAGTGTCAAACTAAAGGCTCACGGGCCGGATCTGGATTGTGGGGTGCTTAGATCTGGCCTGCTGGGCCACCCTGGAAACAGTGGAGGACCAGCCTGCAGTGCCTCTGAGGATGAAAACGGAGCTTAGGAGGACTGTGTGCGGAGATCCCGAGCTCCGTTTTCACTGGCAGATGTTTGCAGGAGGCCGTCACAGCAGAAAACGGAGCCCGGGAGCCCATTTTCACTGGCAGAGCACACCGCCATAGATACCCCTGACATGAGTGACATTAAGCTGGTCACACCCACCCTGGCCATGCCCACTGCGCCCCCCCCCCAAGATAAAACACAACCCTGATGCAGTCCTCAATGAAATCGAGTTTGACACCCCCGGTCTAAATGGAATGGGTCTAGGACAACTCGCCATGGCCCACACACTGCAGCCATCTCTCTGCAGGACAATTTGATGCTGTATTAATAATTGCATTCCTTTATTTCCCACCCTTTTCCTTTCCCAAATAAAGTTTTCCCCTTTCAACATGGCTTCGTGGGTATTGTTAACCTGCTACTGTGTTTCTTTTAACCCCCCCCCCAAATAAGCAATTGGGGAGGTCTTATTATTTTTGAGGTGCAGGAGTCGGAGAGTGTGGTCACCCCGCGGCTGCTGCTGTGTTACAATATTTTTGGGGAGGGCTTATTTTTGGGTGATGGCTTATTTTAGCGCATGCGCTCAAAAGCCCAATTGGGCTTATTATTCGGGGAGGTCTTATTTTCAGGGAAACGGGGTAATGTTACCTTGAAAACCACATTCCATTTCAGAATGGGAGAACTCAACTCACCCAGGCCAACTCGCTGCGGGACAATTCAACAAATAGAAAAGCTCAATGAACTTTGATGGCACCATGGCCAACAATCATACAATACAATCATCTATTACAATCATCCAATACAATCATACAATACAATCGTTCAAATCGATCTAGAATCACAAGAGTAAATATAATAATTTTGCTGAAAACGTGAGTCATCCATAAGAATAAAAAAAGAGAGAGATGCTAAACGAAATGCTAAGCGCCTCATTTTTTCTCCTCTTGGTCATTGTATCGAGCGGCGTATAAAAACACGGCCGCAATTAATGAAGGAAGGAATGACCCGATGAGAAAGAGACGGCGGTGGTGATGGAGATCCTGTTCGAAGAGGAAATAATTTGCTGGTTTCGCAGCTCCTTATCTTCCGCTAATGACAAAGTAAAACCAAAGGCAGTTAACCTCAACTTGTTCCTTTTCAATACACATCCCCCTGCTTTTTTCTTTTTTTGTAGCTACACAACCGCAGAATCCCGCCTGCCTCCTCCAACGTTTGTGCATTTTAATACTGAGCTACTTAAAGAGCTGAAGTGCAGCTTTTTAGCAATCACGGGCCCACTCAGAGCCTTTTTAATAAACCTGAATCAATCACTTTGGGCCCTTGTCCTTTATTGTGCCGCATCCTCTGGATACCCACACTTGTAAAACCATTCCTACAACCCCCCCTCCTTCCCACCCACCCCCAAGTGGGACCACAAGAAGATTAATCTCAGCACAGCTTAAGACTCTCATCAGCTGCCTGTTATCGAGGCAAAGTGGCAGAAGCAGTTGGGGTTTTACAGGTTTTTAAGGCCGGATGATATGTACAGGTAGCAAAAAAGTACATTTTTAGGTTCGTTTCCAATAGTGAAAGTAATTAATCTGGTGACAGTTCATCTTAGCCTCCCCTGCATTCTAGGGAAAGTGTGTCCTGTGTTTCACTGTAGTCTGCTGATACCAGCCCTTGGGCCTAGATCTGTGATGGCATGCAGAGCCCTCTAGTTCAAAGGCCTCCATTCTTTGGCGCTCAGCCTTTCTTAATGTCCAACTTTCACAGCCATCCATTGCAACTGGGAAATCCGTCGCCTTGACTAGACACACTTTTGTTGGCAGGGCGATGTCTCTGCTTTTTAGTAGGCTATCTAGGTTTGCCATAGCTTTCACCCCCAGGAGCAAGTGTCTTCTAATTCATTGGCTGCAGTCCCCATCGGTGGTGATCTTGGAGCCCAGGAAAGTAAAATCTGTCCCTACCTCCATTTCTTCCCCATTTATTTGCCAGGAATTAGGAGGGATGAAGGCCATGATCTTAGTTTTCTTAATGTTGGGTTCATTAAACTAAAAACGTAAAGGTTCCCCTCGTACATATGTGCTAGTTGTTCCTAATGCTAGGGGGCGGTGCTCATCTCCGTTTCAAAGCCGAAGAACCAGCGCTGTCTGAAGACGTCTCTGTGGTCATGTGGCCAGCATGACTTAACGCCGAAGGCGCAAGGAACGCTGTTACCTTCCCATTAAAGGTGGTTCCTATTTTTCTAGTTGCATTTTTTACCTGTTTTCAAACTGCAGAAGCTGAGACAAGTCACGGGAGCTCACTCCGTTATGTGGCGCTGGGGATTCAAACTGCCGAACTGCTGACCTTTCTCATCGACAAGCTCAGCGTTGTAGCCATTGAGCCACTGCGTCCCCCCTAAACTAGATTCCTCACTAAACTAGACATACCCAATTCCAGCAACACACAACCGTGCTTGATGCTGGAGACCAATCTCACCATCTTTGCCCCGACAGCTTTGGTATCACTGATGAGGCAAGAAATCCTTCACCGAAGGCAAAAGAGGAACGCTGTGTAGCGCGAAGGGTGAGGCAACACCTGGGACTGGGGAGAACTCCTGACTTAGGCTGTTCTCTCGCTTTCGTGAGAACAACAAATTCAGCCTCCCACTCACTCCCCACAAAGAGGAAGTGCTCCCAAGAGAACAAGGCTGCCGGCAGCTGCTTGCTAAAACTTGTTCTTAGGGGGAAAAGCAGAAAAACCAGATAGGTGGCATCTAATATTTCACGCCTTCCCCGTTATGTCCTCCGAGGCCCGGCAGCATTTGAGACTACGGGGAGAATTTGACTTACGACTACAATTGAGTCCCGTATTTTGGCTCCTAAATGAGACATTCGTTAAGTGAGCGTTGGCACATTGTAGACCTTCCTTAAGTGAATCACTGCAGGGTTTTTTTGGCACTAAATTGGCTTTCTTTTAAAAAAAATACAGATAATACAAACATAGTAAATAGAAAAAAGAAAGGAAAAAGAGAAAAAAACTTAAATATTCCAGTACATCCCCCTATTATATTTCTTCATCTATAACAACTAAAAGATATACAATATATTCCAATTGTGCCCTTATCCCCTGCAAAACAACATATATTCTTGAGTAGGTTTATTCTCTTTGCCTTCCACCAACACCGATTTTATAAAATCCACCTCATATTTCATTATCATTGTTTTTTTTGATCATCCCTTTTTTAAAATTTAATTTCTGTTGTTAATTTATCATTTGTTGCCATACTCCAAATTTCATTATACCCTCTAATATCTTTGAATACCCCAATTTTGTCCCCAATATTTGGGAACACAGTTGTTGCTAACAACGGAGCTGAATTTTGAGGAAGCGTTGGTTTTTCAGAAATCTAAAATGAAAATAAAAATAAAAATGAGTTGTATCTTTCTAGCCTGCAAAAGCTCAGAGAAGATACGATGAAAGGTAGCAGGAACTTGGTATGTCTAGTCTAGTGAAGAGAAGGACCAGGGGAGACAGGATACTAGTCTTCCAATATTTGAGGGGCTGCCACAGAGAGGAGGGGGTCAAGCTATTTTCCAAAGCACCTGAAGGCCAGACAAGGAATAATGGATGGAAACTGATCAAGGAGAGATTCAACCCAGTAATAAGGAGACATTTCCTGACAGTGAGAACAATCAACCGATGGAACAGAAGTTGCCTTCGGAAGTTGTGGAAGCTTTATTACTGGAGGCTTTCAAGAAGAGACTGGACTGCCATCTGTCAGGAATGGGGTAGGGTCTCCTGCTTGGGCAGGGGGTTGGACTAGATGATGTACAAGATCCCTTCCAACTCTGTTAATCTGACTAAGCTTCGCCACTTGAGACTTTCAAGAAGAGATTGGACTGCCACAGTTGATCTCTTCCAACTCTGTTAATCTGTTAAATCTGTTGAGATAACAGAACTCTGAAGACGGGACGAAAGAATTTGAGAAACTCTTATTAAAACCATCAGATATCTCACTGTGCCTTCTTTCTAACTGCTCTATATAAAGATCTTGAGATGAACATGAGTGCAGCAAGATAATGCAGTTTCCACTTGTTCTTTTGGTAATCGTCAGATCTAATATCAGATTATTTACTTTGGGGCATGTGAGAACTAACTCCCACGCCATATATCCTTGCTCAAGTCTGAGGCTAACTGAGATCGCCCTAACCCCATAGCGTAAATATAAGATACAAAGCAGTGACTAAGAAGATAACTGAAAAAGGAAGTTGAGGAACTTAACAGTCAGGTGATGACCTGACTCAAAGGTTGAGCTAAGCCACTTGTGGAAGAAGTCAAGATCAAGTCAAAAAATTCAATCACAGATTGATATTGCTCGATAGTAGTAACTGTGAGAGGGATCTTGGAGTCCTAGTGGACAACCATTTAAATAGGAGCCAGCCAGTTGCAGCAGCTGCCAAAAAAGCCAACACAGTTCTAGGCTGCATCAACAGAGGGATAGAATCAAGATCACGTGAAGTGTTAATACCACCTTACAAAGCCTTGGAAGGCCACACTTGGAATACTGCATCCAGTTTTGGTCACCACGAATCAGTGGTGGGTTTCAAAAATTGTTCGAACCTACTCTGTGGGTGTGGCCTCCTTTGTGGGAGTGGCTTGCTGCCCATGTGACTGGATGGGAGTGGCTTACTGCCCATGTGACCGGATATGAAGATGCCGATGACACTTGCCAGAACCACCTTAAATTACCTTACACACAGCACTGGCCTGCATAAGAATAGGAGGTAAACTTGTTTTTTAAAAGGCATCTTTGGTTTGCATTAAAACAACTTCAACACACGCAATGTTCTGATTGCACCACAAAAGCAGTAGTCATCCTTACCTTTCACAGAGGCACTGAGTTTTATAAATATGAGCATGATAGTGTAGAATAATCATATCCAAGGACCAGTGGTGGGTTTCAAAAATTTTTGGAATCTCTTTTGTAGGTGTGGCCTGCTTTCCGGGTCCACTGGTGGAACCTCTTCTAACCGGTTCGGTAGATTTGACAAACCGGTTCCACCGAATAGGTGCGAACTGGTAGGAACCCACCTCTGCCACGAATGTAAAAAAGAAATTGAGATTCTAGAAAGGGTGCAGAGAAGAGCAACCAAGATGATGAGGGGACTGGAAGTTAAAACACATAAAGTACAGTTGCTGGAACTGAGTATGTCTAGTTTAATGAAAAGAAGGACTAGGGGAGACATGATAGCAGTCTTCCAATATCTCAGGGGTTGCCACAAAGAAGAGGGAGTCAAGCTATTCTCCAAAGTACCTGAGGGAAGAACAAGAAGCACTGATGGAAACTAATCAAGGAGAGAAACAACTTAGAACTGAGGAGAAATTTCCGGACAGAATAATTAACTACTGGGACAACTTGCCTCCAGAAGTTGTGAATGCTCCAACACTGGAAATTTTTAAGTTGATGTTGGATAACCATTTGTCCAAAGTGATGTAGGGTTTCCTGCCTAAGCACGGGCCTGGACTAGAAGACCTCCAAGGTCCCATCCAACTCTGTTACTCTATTCTTAGATTGGTGGGGTTTACACATTCTGCTAAGCCTTAAATCTTCCTTTACTAGCCAAAAAAATAGCTAAAGCTGATCAAACCAACCATCATCCTGATAGAAGAAAATGTTTGTAGCCCAGGGTTGAACTGTGGGGTCCTTGGTGTTCTTTGAGCTTGGCTGTGTTCTTGCAGATGTTTCATTACCAAGCTAGGTAACATCATCAATGCTAAAAGAGAATGGGGTTTACAGGGAGGAGGAGGAGGAGGAGAGGAAGAGGAGGCAGAGGGTTGTGGTGTCCTTGATGTTCTCTGAACTTGGTTGTTTTCTTGTAGAAGTTTCATTGCCAAACTAGGTCTCATCAAGGCTAGGAGGGAATGGAGTTTGCAGGGGGGGGGAGGAGGAGGAGGAAGAGGAGGAGGAAGAGGAAGAAGAAGAGGAGGAGGTCTGGGAGGTCTTTGGTGCCCTCTGAGCTTGCTTGTTTTCTTGTAGATGTTTCATTACCGAACCACGTAACATCATCAGTGCTAGAAAGGAGTGAAGTTTGTAGAGAGGAGGAGGAGGAAGAGGAGGAAGATTGTTTGGTCCTTGATGCTTTTTGATTTGGTGGTTCTCTTGCAGACCTTTCATGGCCCAACTAGGTAATATCATCAGTCCCCCACCATCTGCATACCCAAGCAAGGTTTACTCCACAATACAGTAAGAGAACGATCCATTCAATCCCTTCTCTGTTTATGCTGGTTTTTTTCTTTTCTTTTTTTCCCCCAGGAAAAAAACAGCCCACAACCCTCTACAGGCAGGAGATATTTCACACCGCAGTCACGTTTGAAAGCTTGTGGATAAGTTTCATCCCATTAAAAGAACGGAAAGGACGTCGCGCACCGAGCTCGACTTACGATTCTATTTAAAATCTTTCAGAAACCTCCAAAACAGTTTAAGTAATGCAATAGTAAAACTCTCAGTGAACCTGAGCAATAAAATCCATCAACAGAGGAGACGGGTAATATAATCTCTTTAGGAAAAAAGAGAGAGGGAGAGAGAGAGAGAAAGAGACAGAGAGGGGGAAAATAATATTTCCTCTCTGCCTGAATTACCTTGTGCAGCGCAAGATAGAGCATTTAGACGATAGCAATGGACGGAAATCTCTCTTTTGGGACGCACTTCTCATAATTGTGCATTCATGCTTCTCTCTCTGGTAGTAGGCTAAATACAATTTACCCTCGCACACGCTTTTATGGGGATTCTTCAAATTCCCCCATTTTATTACCTCCCTGGTTAGGAACGAGGAGGAGGGGGCATCCCAGACGTCCTGAGGGCTCGCTCGCTCACTGCACAAAGATATTAAGTGTGAATAATAATAACACTAATAATAACAAAAATAAAAATGAGGTCCAAGGCAGGTCTCTATCTGCAATTGATCGTTTCTCCGGATAAAGGACCTTCGGGGGCCGCGATTGGAAGGTGGGGGGAAAAAAAGGAAAAAGAAAGCAGATCTTTTAAAAAGTAGACAATCTCAAATTCAGATTGACAGAGTTGGGAGGGACCTGGTAGGTCATCTAGTCCAACCTCCCCCCCGCCCCCCAGGCCATGCGGGAGTTCCTGTACCATTTCTGACACAGGTGGCGCTGATGGGGAGGGGAGTTAGGTGGTGGAAGTGTGCTGAAAGATTTTAAAAGGTGAGGGGTGCTAAGAATTAAATCAAGGGTCTTCATAAACCAGGCAGTTCTTAACTTGCAACAATTCATTTAGCGACTCTCTGAAGTTACAACGGCACTGGAAAAAGTGAGCGAGGTCTGTTTTTCACACTTACCAATGTTGCAGCATCCTTGTGATCATGTGATCAAAATTCGGACAACTGACTCATATTTATGATGGTTGCAGTGTCCTGGGGTCACATGATCCCTTTTTAGGGCACTGCACACCAGAACAACTAGACACAAGGAGAGTTTTTCCCCGCATGCCATCACTCTGCTAAACAAATAATTCCCACAACACTATCAAATTATCTACTAAGACTGTATTACTATTCTTCTTCTCTTCCTTCCTAGCACCTATTTCTTTCCTTATGACTATAACCATGTTGCTTGTATCTTTAAAAATAATATTGTTTTATTTTTTTCCTAGTATGATTTGATTGCTTATTAGAAACCTATGACTATCACTAAGTGTTGTATCTTATGATTCTTAATGAATGTATTTTTTTTCCTTTTATGTACACTGAGAGTATCTGCACCAAAGACAAATTCTTTGAGTGTCCAATCACACGGCCAATAAAGAATTCTATTCTATTCTATTCTATTCTACCCCATTCCATTCTTATTCTACTCTACTTCTAATCTTATTCTATTTTATTCTTTCTATATTCTCTTCTCATTCTAATCTCTTCCTATTCTATTCTATTCTATCTCATTCCATTCTTATTATATTCTACTTCTAATCTTATTCTATTTTATTCTTTCTATATTCTCTTCTCTTCTCTTCTCATTCTATTCTATTCTATTCTACTCTATACCATTCCATTCCCTTCCATTCCCTTCCATTCCCTTCCCTTCCCTTCCTATTCCTATTCCATTCTATCAAGCAAATCAGATTCACTCATCAAACGTGTTGCTAACTTAATCACTGCAGTGTTAAGTCGTACTTAACAACTGAGGAAAGAAATGTCATAAAATGGGGAAAAAATTCACCCTGCAACACCTCCGTTGTTAGTAACCACCATATTATTAACAGCAGCAGTGATTCGCTTAAGGACTGTGGCAAGCAAGTTCTAAAATAGGCAACACTCACTTAACATTATGTCTCACTTAGCGACAAAAAATTTGGGCCCAATTGTGGCCAGACTTTGAGGACTGCCTGTAGCTATGTGGCAACCAGATTCACTTAACACCCGTGAGACTAATTTAAGAACTGCGGTGATTTACTTAACAACTGCTTTGAGAAAGAGCGTAAAAGGGAGCCGAACTCACTTTAACAAACGTCTCATTTTTATAGACAGAAAGGGGGGGTGTCACTTGAGGTCGTAAGTCAAGGAATTGCCTGTATATAACGGAGCGGAACAATGGACCCCTGTTGATTCAACAGATTGATCGCACACCAATGCTCTGGAAATCCACGCAAGTGAGCAATATTTTTTTTTTTACGAAAGAGCGCTAGCAAAGAGAGCAGAATTATTCTCTGAAGCCCCGAATAAATAATCCGATTGCAGGCTTGTGTGCGCAGTAATTATCAGCAGTGGGTAATTTTCCTTCACAGGTTATTTGCGTTTTTTTTCTCTTTTTTTTCAGGAGGTGTTAAAAAAATTGGGGAGGGGGGAAGCATCGCACACCATCTGACGCATGATAAAATTACCACTGTTGGAGCACCGTGGCAAAAAATGCAGAAGGCTGATAGAGGACACGTGGTACTGGGTTTTTTTTTTAAAAAAACCTCCTAGATGTTAATACCACCCAGGGGTGATCCAGCAATGTACGATAACGAGTGTTTTTCCCAGTTTCTTTTCATCGGGAACAGAAGGCAATTAAACAAGTGCTGATGGAACGCACTTCCGTATAATCAGGGGTTGTCCAACTGATTGGAATGGCCTTTTATCGGAATAATTTTGGGGGTGGGGGAGATTATTTATTTATGTATTGCATCTAGATAGCTGCCCATCTCGTGGGAATGTGGCTGGAATCCACACTGTATATCAGGCATTAATACAATTGAGCAAGTCCAGAAGTATTTCAGGAGAAGAGTCCTCCACTTCTCTGCTCACAAGAGAATCCCTTATACCACCAGGCTCAAAATTTTCGGCTTGGACAATTTGGAACTATGCCGCCTGCGGTCAGATCTAAGCATAGTACACAAAATTGTGAACTACAACGTTCTACCTGTCAACGACTACTTCAGCTTCAATCTCAATAATACACGGGCAAACAATAGATACAAAACTCAAGGTAAACAGCTCCAAATTCGATTGCAGAAAATACGACTTTAGCAACAGAGTGGTCAACGCCTGGAATGCTCTACCTGACTCCAGGTAGAGCCCCAAACCCCCACAGCTTCAACCTTAAACTGTCTACCGTGGACCTCAGCCCATTCCTAAGAGGTCCATAAAGGGGGTGTGCATAAGCGCACCAGTGTGCCTTCCATCCCTGTCCTACCGTCCCCATTTATTTCTACTCATTTCTTTTGTTCATATCCATGTTGATACTTATACCTGTTATCTTGTACATGTTCAACAAAATAAATAAATATAAATAAATAAATAAATAAATAAATATTTAAAAATGGATCCTACGATAGAAAACATCCAAGTTATCAAAAACAGAGATAGCTATCATGGTCGACAATACTGCCCTTTCGCTAATTTTACTGAATAACAGAATTGGATGGTCTTCTACTCCAAGTTGCTTCTCAAGCAGGAGAACCTACACCAGCCTGGACAAATGGCTGTCCAATCTAAGAGCCGAGGTGGCGCAGTGGTTAGAGTGCAGCACTGCAGGCTACTTCAGCTGACTGCAGTTCAGCAGTTTGGCTGTTCAAATCTCACCGGCTCAAGGTTGACTCAGCCTTCCATCCTTCTGAGGTGGGTGAAATGAGGACCCGGATTGTTGTTGGGGGCAATATGCTGACTCTGTAAACCGTTTAGAGAGGGCTGAAAGCTCTATGAAGCGGTATATAAGTCTAACTGCTAACTGCTAATCGCTTCTTGAAAACCTCCAGCACCCACAACAACCTCTGGAGGAAAGCCGTTCCACCAATTGATTGTTCTCACTGTCAGGAAGTTTCTCCTTAGTTCTAGTTTGGATCTCTCTTGAATGAGCTACCATGCATTACTTCTTGTTCTGCCTTCAGGTGTTTTGCCGAATAGATTGACATCCCCTCTTCCCTGTGACAGCCTCTCAAATACTGGATGTCTGCTGTCATGTAATCTTGTAATAGTAGTCTTGGTATCTATCTGACAATTCTTTTAAGAGCAAGAGAGTATTTCTGCAAGATAGATAGATAGATAGATAGATAGATAGATAGATAGATAGATAGATAGATAGATAGATAGATAGATAGATAATAGACAGACAGACAGACAGAAAGATGGATAGATGGATAGGCAGATAGAAATAGATGCTGTAGGCAGACATAATAAAAGATAGATAGATGGATAGATGGATGGATGGATGGAGATAGATACTGTAGATAGATAGATAGACAGACAAGAAGATGGATAGATGGATGGATGGATAGAGATACATACGATAGAACGATAGATAGATCCTGTAGATAGATAGATAGATAGATAGATAGATAGATAGATAGATAGATAGATAGATAGATAGATAGATAGACAGACAGACATGATAGAAGATAGATAGATGGATGGATGGGTGGATGGGTGGGTGGTGGATGGAGAGAGATACTGTAGATAGATAGACAGACAGTCAGACAAGATAGAAAATGAATGGATGGATGGATGGATGGATGGATGGATGTAGATACTGTAGATAAATATCCAGACAGACAGACAGACAGACAGACAATATAGTGCATGAATCCAATCTGCTGCATGTCAGATCCCCTGCCTTCTCTCATCCCAGCAACTAGATTTTGCCATCTCTAAATGGTTGCCTTGGCGGCCAAGCGCACTGATCAGGCCACATTCTTGTGTCATGCAAAGCTCAGTACGACCCATGGAAAGTTTTGCAACTCGATTGCGGGGCTGCCTTGGCTGATCTACAGCCCAAGCTATGCTCTGAATGCCTGGGTATTCTGAGGACATCAGCTAGGAGAACCTCCAAGGTCAGGGTGGACTCTCCGACGGATTTATTTTCCTTTCCTGTCAGGATCAAGTGTCTCCCAAGGAAATGAGCGGTTCTCCTGTAAGGTCAAGGGTTGGGGCACGGTTTGTAGTTCTCCCTCCTGCTATTCACGGGGCTATTTCCTTAAGTGGTCGGGCATCCCTTAATTAAACAGGAAGCGCTACAGTGGGATCCTGGAGCCTGTGTGCTTTTTCGAAACTCCTGGATGGCTTTTAGGATCTGACAGGTTGAATTTTTTTGGGGGGGGGAGAAGAACGTTGCACCACTGATAGATGTTGACAGTTTCTTTCCGGTCTGTGTAAACTGCTTATATTTCCTTTAAGCTGCTTCATGTAAAACCCTGACACCAGAGCTTGCGGCAGGAACAAAATCTGGGATAAATATAATGTAGAATGTGTTTACGTGCGTTTAAGGCAGGCTAATACTTCTGTTTCTAAAGGCCAAAGGTATCTTCCGTCTGGCCAGGTAGCTGGACGGTTAAGGGCAGAGGAAAATGTTTTGGGGCCAGGCATGTGAGGCTGGTCGATTACAGATAGATATTGAAGAAATTCAATAACAGATAGATATTGCTTGATAGTAGTAACTGTGAGAGGGATCTTGGAGACTTAGTGGACAACTATTTAAATAGGAGTCAGCCATGTGCAGCAGCTGCCCAAAAAGCCAACACAGTTCTAGGCTGCATCAACAGAGAGATAGAAACAAGGTCTTGTGAAGTGTTAATACCACTTTATAATGCCTTGGTAAGGCCACCCTTGGAATATTTGCATCCAGTTTTGGTCACCACGATGTAAAAAAGATGTGGAGACTCTCAGGGGTTGCCACAAAGAAGAGGGAGTCAAACTATTCTCCAAAGCACCTGAGGGCAGAACAAGAAACAATGGGTAGAAACTAATCAAGGAGAGAAGCAACTTAGAACTGAGGAGAAATTTCCTGACAGTTAGAACAATTAATCAGTGGAACAGAAGTTGCCTCCAGAAGTTGTGAATGCCCCAACACTGGAAGTCTTTAAGAAGATGTTGGATAGCCATTTGTCTGAAACGGTATAGGATTTCCTGCCTAGGCAGGGGATTGGACTAGAAGACCTCCAACTCTGCTATTGTATTGTGTTGTATTGAAATGGAGGTAATGACAGATTTTATTTTCATTTTCCTAGGCTCCAAGATAACCACAGATGGGAACTGCAGCCAAGAAATCAAAAGACGCTTGCCCCTGGGGAGGAAAGCGATGTCAAATCTAGACAGCATCCTAAAAAGCACATCACCCTGCCAACAAAAGTGTGTCTAGTCAAGGCGATGGTTTTCCCAGTTGCCATGGATGGCTGTGAAGGTTGGACCATAAGGAAGGCTGAGCACCAAAGAATGGAGGCCTTTGAACTCTGTGCCTGGAAAAGACTCCTGCGAGTCCCTTGGACTGCAAGGCCATCTAACCGGTCAGTCCTAGAGGAGATCCACCCTGACTGCTCTTTAGAAGGCCTAATTCTGAAGAGGAAACTCAAATACTTTGGCCACCTAATGAGAAGGAAGGACTTCCAGGAGAAGAGCCTCATGCTGGGAACGATGGAGGGCAAAAGAAGAAGGGGACGTCAGAGAAGCGAAACTTCAAAGAAAAACCAGAAAGTCCAGTTGTCCCTTCAAAAAGCACCTTTGAAACAACCAGGAATTGGATGGCTGAGAATCTCCATGGACAAAAGGATGAATCGCTTCAAATTGAAGAGAGACGAATATGTTCACTGCAGGTTTATATTAAAAAAAAAACCCAGAGATATATCTTGCATTGTGCCTGTATATATAATGAGAGATACTTCATAAAAACTGACTGTTTGTCATTTGCAGTTGTAACAAGCACTTGGATGAAAATGCCATAACAGAATTTCAGTCTGCTGATCAATGGAACGGAATCACCTTGTGATTCCACTAAGAGGTTTTAAAATGGATTAATCTAACTCATTACCTGCTTGCTTGAAGAAAGGGGTAATACGAAACACTGAATGAAAATTGCGATTAGCAAGGAGCACTTTTCAAATACTTGGCACCAAACCTTCTGTGCATAGATCTTATGGCATCCTAGATTTCAAATTGGTTGTTAGGAATCAAAGCATCTACTCCAGTAAAAAAGAAAAAAAAGGAAGAAGAGAAGATGTAATCAAAATCCCATTGGCCTAAAATGAGTATTGTGTAAGTTACGTTGCATGCAGTTTATTGTTTGATAAATAGTAATTTTATTTCGGTCCAAGACTAGGCATGCAGAAATAAAATATTTCAAGCATGCCGTCCAACAATAGACTATGAATCAACAGTAAGTGAAATATCACATTGTTGTTTACATTTTGACATCTGTGGAGCAAAAGATATAACAAAAATAAAGAGACTGAACATTGAAAATATCACTGGGTCTTGAGGCATGTTCATATACTAATAATCTGTTGTTCTGAGCCCCCAGACTTTTCTTCATTCCATAGGACTAGCTCTGTGGTGAGGTGGGATCTCAACTACATATTGCATTCAAGTACTATGCTACCCATCAGCCAGTGCTTTTAAACCATGCGACTCATGGTTTGTATCTGTGGAGCAGAGGTGGGTTCCTACCAGTTCGCACCTATTCGGTAGAACCAGTTCGTCAAATCTACCGAACCGGTTAGAAGAGGTTCCACCAGTGGACCCGGAAAGCAGGCCACACCTACAGAAGAGGTTCCAAAAATTTTTGAAATCCACCACTGGTCCTTGGATATGATTTTTCTACACTATCATGCTCCTATTTATAAAACTCAGTGCCTCTGTGAAAGGTAAGGATGACTACTGCGTTTGTGGTGCAATCAGAACATTGCGTGTGTTGAAGTTGTTTTAATGCAAAACAAAGATGCCTTTTAAAAAACAAGTTTACATCATATTCTTATGCATGCCAGTGCTGTGTGTGAGGTAATTTAAGGTGGTTCTGGCAAGTGTCGTCAGCCTCTTCATATCCGGTCACATGGGCGGCAAGCCACTCCCACCGGTCACATGGGTGGCAAGCCACTCCCACAAAGGAGGCCACACCCACAGAGTAGGTTCAAACAATTTTTGAAACCCACCACTGCTGTGGAGAATCTCAATCCTCCAGATCATGAGTGTCCCCAAGTTGCTTTTCCAAAAGCCAATTGAACTTGGCTTTTTTACTTGTTGCACTTCTCACCCAAGAACCTGAAGAAGAAGAGAACTGAAGAAGCTTGTTGGGTGAGAAGCAAAACGTTTTCAAGGAAAACACAAAATAGTCCAGTTACCTTTTGGAAGAGAACCATTGGGACACTCATGGTTTATCCCAAAGGTGCTTTTCTCAAGAGGCAACTGGACTTTTTTTTTGGGAGGGGAGGTTCTTTGAAGACGTTTTGCTTCTCACCCAACAAGCTTCTTCAACTCTGAAGAGTTCAGCTTGGAGAGCTGACAAGCCGATATCTGCAAAACTTGGCAAGGAGAGTCACAAACCAATTAAGTGAACTAATGGTCTCCTGCAAATTCCACTCTCCTTTTGCTCCTCTTTTATTTCCTCTGGGAGGGGCCCTTCACTGTCCACCTGTGGCCTTACTCCCAAGTCGACCCCTGTTGTAGATTGTAGATTTATTTATTTATAGGCCGCCCTTTTCCCTGAGGGGACTCAGGGCGGCTTACAATCAAAAAGGAAGGGGAGTGTAGGACAATACGAAAAAAGAAATGTGCACAAAGTAAATTAGACAATAAAACTCAACATTCACTCAGCATTCGGGAGGGGCGAAAATAAGATTATCCCCAGGCCTGACGGGTTAGCCAGTTCTTGAGGGCTGTGCGGAAGGCCTGGACGGTGGTGAGGGTACGAATCTCCATGGGGAGATTGTTCCATAGTGTCGGAGCCGCAACAGAGAAGGCTCTCCTCCGAGTAGTCGCCAGTCGGCACTGACTGGCGGATGGAATACGGAGGAGGCCAACTCTATGCGATCTGATGGGACGCAGGGAGGTAATTGGCAGAAGGCGGTCTCTCAAATAGCCAGATCCACTACCATGGAGCGCTTTATAGGTGGTAAGTAGGACCTTGAAGTGCACCCGGAGATCAACAGGTAGCCAGTGCAGCTCACGGAGGATCGGTGTTATGTGGGCGAACCGTGGTGCGCCCACGATCACTCGCGCGGCCGCATTCTGGACTAGCTGAAGTCTTCGGATGCTCTTCAAGGGCAGCCCCATGTAGAGCACATTACAGTATTCCAGCCTAGAGATCACAAGGGCTCGAGTGACTGTTGTGAGGGCCTCCCGATTCAGGTAGGGCCGCAACTGGCGCACCAAGCGAACCTGGGCAAATGCCCCCCTGGTCACAGCTGAGAGATGGTGGTCAAAAGTTAGCTGTGAATCCAGGAGGACTCCCAAGTTGCGGGCCCTTTCTGAGGGGGAAAGGGGAAAGGCCCTTTCTGAGTTGGGGGCCCTTTCTGTTCTTTAGCTGTTCCCTTCGTCTGGCAACTCTGCACATGCGCACAGTGGAAACAGGCTCCAGCTGTTCTTCTGCCTCACTGATGTCTGACTCTGAAGGCAGCTGATAACTGGCATACGGCCCTGGCCCCCTCTCTGCCTCAGACACAGAGCCCTCCTCAGACTCCAGGACTGGCCATGTTCCTCCCCAACCTCCTCACTATCCGAATGGGCTGCCAGCTCTGCTGGCGGGCCACAACAACTTCTCTCCTTAGTTTCCATCCATTGTTTGGTGCGTTGGAAAATAATCTGACCCCCCCCCATCTTTGTAGGAGCCCCTCAAATATTGGAACACTGGTATTATGCCTCCCTTTACACATTTGTATCCCTTCTACGGCCTTTTAAAAGGAGGCAGTAAAAGGATCCAATCCCCCCCCTCCAAATCCCATCCCGGCCTGTCTCCTATATTTCACTACAATCCCCCAAATCCACATTATCGCCTGACCCGATGTTATCCCTCTCTTTATTTTTTGACTCGCCAACCCATCACACAAACCCTCCATAAAGACTGGCTGAGACCTGCCAGCCGCATGTTCTTCCTGGCTGACTTTCCCCGTCTGCCTTGCCAAGAACATTTTTTTTCCAGGCGCAGAGAAGTAATGTAATACAAGGCTGGCCTGATGTTTTGTCTGCCAGCTGTCACCGGAGAGGTCTCCGCTGGGTGTCAGACCTGGATTTCCACTTCAACCACACCTGCGGAGCTTTCCGCAGCTGCCAAAACTGGAGCGGAGAGAGAAGGGGGGAAAAAAACAACACCTCTCCGTTTTATTTACCGGATGCCAAGGAACACAGTCGCTTCGAATTAATTTTGGTAAAAGCGAGACGTCTTCAAAGCGAGGGCAAGGGCGGCTGTTGCGCAAAACGGGCTGCGTGAAGGTATGTCGCTTGGAGCCGTGTCAAAGCACATTTTAAACGTCCCTGAACCGGTGCTGACATCAGCGCGTTGGAGAAAAGGAGGAATGTTGTATGAAGCAGTGTCTCTTGCTCTCTCTTTCTTTTTACATTTTACTTAACCATTTCCCCCCTCTTAAACACACGTAGGTGCTTAAGGAATAGCGTATGGTCTGAGTCATTTTAGGTTTACCAAATAATAACAATAATATTTTGGATGTTAATGATAATAGTTGAAATAATAATAGTAATAATAAGGATCAATTTACTTTTGTGCTCAAGACAAATAACAATAATAGGAGTATTCGGGTATATCTGATAATAGTCTTTCGACTTCTAACATTTGCCTCTATGTGTTGATTGTAATATATTATATAGCAGTGTAAAGATAAAGGTTTCTCTCACATATATGTGCTAGTTGTTCCTAACTCTAGGGGGCAGTGCTGATCTTCGTTTCAAAGCCGAAGAGCCAGCGCTGTCCGAAGACGTCTCCATGGTCATGTGGCTGGCACGACTAAACGCCGAAGATGCACGGAACGCTGTTTCCTTCCCACCAAAGGTGGTTCCTATTTTTCTACTTGCATTTTTAATGTGCTTTCGAACTGCTAGGTTGGTAGAAGCTGGGACAAGTAACGGGAGCTCACTCCGTTACGCGGTGCTAGGGATTCAAACAACCAGCCTCTACTCTCCACTCCTCGCCTGCCCGCTCGGGCTCCTTAGGGCCCCAACAGGAAGCAGTTGTTGGAGCCTCAGTAGCCACCATGAGAAAGAGTTTGCAAATCAGTTCAGTTCAAATCGGATCTGACTGAGAAAGAGGCTCAGCAGAAGCACCTCACTGAGGACTAGAAGCATAGGCTTTCCAAGCAGAGGGAAGACCTGTGGGAGTGCAAGGCCAGATATCAGCGCCTGGAGGCTCAGTGGCCTTAGATGGTCAGTCAGTTCCAGGCCATGATGCAGTCCCACTGGAATGAAGCCCTCTGGCTCTTTGCCACCAGCAGTGCTTCCCCCCAGCCTTCGCCCAAAGCCCCCCACCAGGCGTCTGAAGCAGACCCCAAGTCCGAATTTCTTCCCCCTGCAACCTACACAAAAAGACCCCAAAGGGGGAGACTCTCTGCAGCAACACAAGCATTCACTGCATGTATCCATCCCAGGGGCCGCAGTTTGAGGACCCCTGATTTAGTGCAATATAAAAAATGCAAATGGTTTTTTTGCAGACCACCAAAATTTTCTTGCGGATTGGCAGTGGTCCACGGACCACCAGTTGGTGACCACTGGACTAGATGACCTCTGAGTTCCCTCCCAGCGCTATGATCAGTGGTGAAATCTATTTTTTTTTACTACCAGTTCTGTGGGCATGGCTTGGTGGGGTCATGTGACTAGGGGTATGTGGCTATGTAGTCATGTAACTGGGGGAATCAAATGACAAACTCACTTTAATAATGTCCTGCTGGAGCAGAGTTGGACTAGATCAGTGGTCTCCAACTTTGGCAACTTTAAGACCTGTGAACTTCAACTCCCAGAGTTCCTCAGCCAGCTGGCTGAGGAACTCTGGGAGTTGAAGTCCACAGGTCTTAAAGTTGCCAAGGTTGGAGACCACTGACTAGATGACCTCTAGATCTCTTCCAGCCCTGGATTATCCTCTGAAGCTGCATCTAATGCCAGATTTGTTGTCCTTCCTCCCTCTCCTTTTTCCCTCTCTCCCTCCCTCCTTTGTTCTTTTTCCTTCCTTTCTTTCTCAGCATCCCCCACTCCCCGTTGGGAGCAAAAATGGACCCCTCCATCCCTGCATTTCCAGAGAACCTGTAGTAAAAAAAAATGCATAAAATGTTTTGTTTAAAAGTTCCAAAGATCAGTTATGCGACGTACAATCGTTGGAACTTTTTTAAAAAACTTTTTTTAGTATTTTTTTATTACTACCGGTTCTGCGAACCAATCCGAACCGGTAGCATTTCTCCCCTGCCTATGATTCTACATATTAATGAGGATTGCTGTGAACCCAGAAGACCATTCCACAAAATAGCTAGGGAAGGGGTTGGGTGTGAAACGCTCCTCCTGAATATGAGAAGGCAAAAGATATTTTCTCCCCAGTTGGGACTCAATTTTCCTCTCGTTGATAACTGGCACAGAGGTTCTAACCTTCATTTATGCCCCAAATGCTCAATCCAGGATGTAGAACACACACCAATTAAGCAATTCAGCTAAAATAAGAAGGCTCTGAACCAACATCGAGGCGGCGGCTTGGCCCCCAAGGAATGGAGGGTTATCAGCTCGGGGAAAAGGTAATTTATTGAGCTTAATATTCTGCGAAATGTTCTCATGATAATAAGATTGTAAGATGGTTTTAATATCTGAAGTCATGTTGAAAAGGTCATTCCTCATCTTTTACGCCTACCTAAGTTATGTAAATTAAAGCTACTCAAACAGAGTTGAGGATGTGTTTGCTGGAGGATTTTTTTTTAAAAAAAAATCTTTTTGGAGAGGGAGGGGGAGAAGGAATAGAGGGAGGAAGGACGACTCAAGGTTGCCGGCTTTGAGTCCAATCAAGCTGCCCCAAGTTTGAGTAGGTCTGCAATCCTTCCTTTAAGAATAACAGAGCTGGAAGGGAGTTTAGAGGTCTTCCAGTCCAACCCCCTGCTCAAGCAGGAAACCTTGTGCCATTCTGGACAAATAGACCCATGGGATCTTTTTGAAAGCCTCCAATGATGGAGCATTCACAACTTCTGGAGGCAAGTTCTTCCACTGATTAATTGTTCTCACTGTCATGAAATTTCTCCTTAGTTTTAGGCTGCTTCTCTCTTTGATGAGAGCAGAACAGCACAGTTGGAGGGGCCTTGGAGGTCTTGGACTAGAAGACTCCAAGAACCCTCTGCTCAAGCAGGAGACCCTACAACATTTCAGACAAATGGTTGTCCAATCTCTTCTTTAAAACCTCCAGCGAAGGAGCACCCACAACTTCTGAAGGGAAGTTGTTCCATTTGTTGATTGCTCTCCCCATTAGGAAATTCCTCCTTAGTTCTAGGTTGGTTTTCTCCTTGATTAGTTTCCATCCATTGCTTCTTGACCTGTCTTCCAGGTGCTTTGGAGAACAGGATGACCCCCACTTCTTTTGTGGCCTCAACTATAGCAACACCGCTATTATGCCACCCTCCTAATCCTTCTTGTCACTAAACTAGAGTCTTTCCAATTTGCTTTCCTTAACATAAGAAATGTTTTAGACCTGTGGAGGTATGAAAAGTCATGGATGGTGGGGTGCTTAAAAGCTTGTGAACCCATTTTGAATTGTCAACATTTTTGTATAACTATGACGTAGAATGTGAACAGGGGAAGTAAGATAGTCCTTGACTTATGGCCAGTTGTTTAGCAATCATTCAAGGTTATGACCAATCCCTTAAAAGCTGTAAGCGCCACTCCATGGTTACAACATACCCACATTTTGAGCATTTGATACTATGGCTTGCACAAATGGCCATTTGCTGGTTCTTCTGATCATAAAGGGAAAGGTTCCCCTTGCACATATGTGCTAATCGTTCCTGACTCTAGGGGGTGGTGCTCATCTCCGTTTCAAAGCCGAAGAGCCAGCGCTGTCTGAAGACGTCTCTGTGGTCAAGTGGCCGGCATGACTCAACTCTGAAGGTGCACAGAACGCTGTTACCTTCCCACCAAAGGTGGTGCCTATTTTTCTACTTGCACCTTTTACATGCTTTCCAACTGCTAGGTTGGCAAAAGCTGGGACAAGTAATGGGAGCTCACTCTATTACGCTACGCTAGGGATTTGAACTGCTGAACTGCCAACCTTGCTGATCGACGAGCTCAGCATCTAAGCCAGTGAGCCACCGTGTCATATGACCACGATTTACTACATTTCTAATTGCAAAACTGGCATTGTGCCTGATGCAACCCAGCTCTCTCTTGGTTTAATCATTTGCTTGCATGAGAAATGGAGATCTCACATCTTCCCAGGTTGCTCAACCATTCTCAAGCCCTTAAATTATCTCAAGGCCACCGCCAAGAACCACAACGGATGATCTTGAGATTATCTAAGTGCAGCAGTACTACTTAGTAGGAGCAAGGCCATCCGTTGAGGTTCAGCAGGTCTGGGCTAGACGAGTGAGCTGGTTAGTGTTGAGCTGGGAACGTGGAGCCCCAGTGTCCTGACCTCCTCAACCGCAGCTTGTTATTTAGTTTGTTATGGTGATAAATCCATCCGGCTAGCTTTGCCAGCTATAAAACCCAATCCTAGCTCAGAAAATAAAAGCAGGCACACTAAAGAATGGCCATCCAAAGGAGCAAACAAGCCAAGATTAGTCATCAAAATGCTGGGGACTTCCTTGGAACTAAGAGTTCAAGGTTGGCCTTCACAGATTAATGTTCTTCAGCTTGTTTCTTCTAATAGATGAGCAGTATTAGGAGCATGTATCAGAGGACTACTGGCCCTGATAAACCTGGTTTTCCTCAGTCGGTTACTCGCAATTAGCTAATGTTTGGTTTGTTACTCTTATGTTTCTCATCCTCTGACATTTTAATCCCTGATGCCAATGTTTTCAAGAACGTGGTAGAGGATACATCTGACTCAACTCAGTCTTGGTTGAGTTCAGAGCAGGACAATGGGGCTGTTGCCAGCATGGCACAATTGCTAGAGCCTGGAAGAATGGTATCTGGTTCTGGAGATGCCTCCTGGTCCTTCAGATAGGACCGTGACACCAAGGTACAAATTCCCTTTCAATGATAAAGCTCACTACGCATTGTTAGTGTGATGATCCGGGGCATGGCACAAAGGCAACACAGACAGAGAACCAGTATGAGTTCTGTTATTAACACCAACTGTGCCCCCAACGTCCCTGTCAACTCTCTGGCCAGGAGAAAAGCTCTTCCACAAACCTGTAGAATACTCCAGTCCAAAGGTTGTAGGCAGAAAACTTCCAACTATAAATCCAACAAGGCAAGAGAAGGTAATTAATTCGGCAGCGCAAGCAAGATAAGGAGTTCCAGGAGTGAAATGGCACGGTAGTAAATCAAACCAGTTGGGAGGATGCCAGGAACTCAGATAAGCAGTTAAACTCAGTGTTTGTTCCTGACAACCACCCCTCCCATTTGCCTCTCCTTTAAACTCCATCCCCAGGTGTGCCTTATGAAGGGAATCGGGCCTTCTCCTTCCTTGGAAGCTGTGGGGCAACCCACATTGCTCTCTGATGCATTCTTCCCTGCGTGCCCTAGTATGAGGAGGGGGTGGGCCTTGGTCTTTACCTGAACCCCTTCCCCCTTGTTCTACCTCTCCCCTGCTCTGCCCAGCCTGACTTTGCCCTTCCCCAGTTTCTTCCACAGCCAACGGAGCTACTCTCCCACTCTCTCATCAGCTGTCATCCTCCCCCTTGGATTCAGACTGCAACACAGTTAGGTTACTTCTCAGAGGAAATTGCAACTGGATGAGTTAATTCAAAGTGCTAAACCATAAGCCACAATTGTTGGAGGAACTGCAAGATGTACATTTAACAAATAAGTTATAAAATGTGTGTGTTTCTGTTTCTATTCGAGTCCTAAGCTGTGCCTTCTTGCGGAAGATCTCTACAGAGTTTGCCCCAAGCTTCTAGAAGTAAGGCAGAATATAAACCTGAGTAGTTCGCCGCCCTGAGTTCCTCCTGGAGAAGGGCGGCATACAAATAAACCAAAACTAAACTAAACTAAATTAAACTAAACTAAACTGATGAATAAATTAAATCATTGAAGGAAGGGCACAGGATTTCTGGATAGACCTCACAGAGCAAGAGGTAGAATCCTAGTAAGATCCAGGTAGTAAGTAAATCAATGGCAAACCTTGGCATTGCCCCCAAGTTTTGGAAGTATCCAAATTCAGGCTCTTCTCCACTTACAAAGGAACTGTCTTTTGGGTATTAAAGATTTCTCAGAAAAAAAACCTTGAGAAAAGTTGCAGTAAGAAGAGAGTGAGGTGTGTTCCCACTCCTTGACAATAACACAAACACACAAACCACAAATGTCAGAGACAAATTCATAAAGATCTCACCTTACTGTGGTCTCTTTCAGAAGATGCAGCCCTCAAAAAGTCTTTGTGAACTCAAGTGAGATGGTTTAAGATAACGTTCACATGTCATGAAGAGGGATGGGTTTGGGGGCGCATGAAAGGAATGAGATGAAGCTGTTGTGGGGGACAAACTGTAGCTCCACTGCAACTACAGCAAGGACAGATTTCTCTTCCAACGACCTGCCATTTTTGAGGATATATTTCACAAAGAATTCTCTGGCCGACAATGAGTGAATCTAAAGAGATGGGACACATTTGAAGGAAGTTAAGGCCTTGCAACCAGGTTTTTGATGTCTCCAGGCTTGTTCCTATAGGGTTAGTCCTTGACTTATGACCGTTTGTTGATCTGCAGCTGCTGTAGATTATTTCCTGGAGGTGGTAGATGCAAAAAACAGTGGAAGTTTCTGTCATTTGCCTAGAAGGAAGGCCTTGTTCCTTGAGAAATCTTTGCAAATGCTTTTAGCATTGCTGGTCTTCAATCAAGATCAAGCCAGGTACTACTCTATAAAGCCCGTAGTAAGACTACAACAAGAATACTGCATATGGTTTTGGTCACCACAGATGTTGAGACTCTAGAAAGAGTGGGGAGAAGATCAAGAAAGATGAGTAGGGGCCTGGAGGGTAAAACATACGAAGAACGGTTGCAGGAATTGGGTATGTCTAGTTTAGCTTTTCCCAAAACCCCCAGTAACATCCAGATATTCCACCCCTTCCTGTTCCTGGCACATGGGTTCCATGCTCAACTCAAGTAATGCAAAAATGTTGCCTTCTTTTTGAAGGACACAAAGAGATGCGAGGACATGGTTGAACTCTTGAGGTTCCTCAAAGTCTCTTTTAACATACCTACCAGGGGTTGGTTGTTACTGGCATTACTGCTGGTTTGGCATGCAAAAAACCCCATGTGTATGTGCATTTGCAGCTAAAAAGGCCTGTGCATGCCCAGAATGTTAGAAAAGGGGGGAAATAAATTTTTGCAATGAAGATTGTTCTGCGCATGCGCAGAATCAAAAATCAAGATGGCAGCATCGATGATAGAACCAGTTTGGGGGCATGGCAGGCCGAGTTACTAGTTAACCTGCCTACCTGAAGTGTGAGAAAGAGAAAGAGAAAGAGAGAGAGAGAGAGAGAGAGAGAGAGAGAGAGAGAGAGAGAGAGAGAGAGAGAGAGAGAGAAATTATAATAAAAGGTTGATTAATTATGTGCAATAACCTGGATAGCATATCATGAAAATTCCATTCTTGTTTACTCAGCTAATTCACTTTTTATGAGTGTTTAGGCTTTAAAGCAAAACAAAGCACTAATTACCCAATTAACGAGCAATTAAGTTACTGCAGCCTAATAGCCTGTACAGTGACTGCCTTTATGAGTCTGATGGTGAGTTAAGAGACCCATTAAACAAATTTATACACAGCTGTAGCAAACACAACATTTCTGGAGATGTTACGTTACATGCTAATATATACTGTGTTCCACAACCGTTCTTAAAAGTTGCCTGGTTTTTCGGAGGATGAAATGGAAGAGTCGGGTTTGATTAAAAGAAGGGCTGCTACTAATTGTTGGGTAAAAGTGACCATCAAAAGAGAGAGAGAGAGAGAGAGATGATGGGCACACCAAGGAGGAGCCATATCGGATGGCCTGTCATACTCCCCAGCTGTTTTCACACAGCTGCACAACATTTATCATTGCACGGGACAAAGGAAAAGCTGTGTGTTACTTCATATGTTCCAAAGAAGAATGAATTGTCATTAATCCTTGAACATTTCTCATTTGGGCCATCTGTTCTTGAGTTTTTGTAAAGATGTAGATTCCTTGATTCTGGCCACATGGGCACGAAATGTGTAATAATGGTCAGGCATCCTGTGGGTTACTAATGTTGTGCCCCGCCAGTGGAGCTGGCAGCAGATTCAGACAGTGAGGAGGGAGGAACATGGGCCAGTCCTGGAGTCTGGGGAAGGCTCTGACGAGGGCTCTGTGTCAGAGCCAGGGAGGGGGCCAGAGCCGTCTGACAGTTATCAGCTGCCCTCAGAGTCAGACATCAGTGAGGCAGAAGAACAGCTGGAGCCTGTTCCCCCTTGTGCGCATGCTCAGAGTTGCCAGGAGTATATAACAGCTAAGGAACAAGGGTCAACTTGGGAGTAAGGCCGCAAGTGGATGATGAATGGCCCCTCCCATAAGGAATAAAGAGGAGACAAAGGGGAGTGGAGCTTGCAGGAGACAATTTGTTAGTTTACTTAGTGTGAAGATTTGTTTGTGATTCTCAGAGATTCCTTGCCAAGTATTTTCTGGTACAGCCGTTGCGTTTCGAAGATATCGGCCTGGCAGCTCTCCAAGCCTGATAAATACCAGCCATGACAAGGTAAATGGATTGTGACATTACAAATGATGAAATGTTCTCGGGCAGTAAGGACCAGTAAAATAGTGATCTATGATCATCACTCATGTCTCAGCTTTTCCACCCCTTTACTTTCAAAAGCAATTTAGAAAGTAGGGTCTCCTTTCTTTCCCTCCCCCCCCCCCCTGAAGAAGCAGGACTAGATGAGAAGTACTAGGGGAAGCGGAGCAGCTTGGTTGAAATCAGTCTCAGAAACTTTGAGTAGTCACTAAATGAATGGTTTTAAGTTGAGGACTGCCTGAAGTCTCTTCCATGTTACGAGCATGGTTGGTCAACATTGATCATCATCATCTTCTTCTTCCTCTTCTTCTTCTCCTCCTTCTCCCTCTCCCCCTCTATCATCTCTTCTTCTTCCTCCTCTATCTCTTCCTCCTCCTCCTCCTCCTTCCTTCTGTCCTATCAACACAGGTTCATCTACTGCCATCCCTGGCTGTGAGCATCCTCTCCACCCACCCTCATTTTCAGCATTGGGGGCGACTCACATCAAACCCCATCTCCTTTTTCTCATTAGCGCTTCCTTCCCAAGCAGAGCTTCAAAGGTGGTAATAATTAATGAGACCGTGTCAGAAAATGAATAAAAGATGGCTCAGAAGCTTCTCCTGTTCGGGGCTGACCTTTTGCTGAGTTGACTGTATTAATATATTCTCGTGTTGTCGGACTTGGGAGGAAAAGAAAGGGAGAGAGAGAGAAGAGGGGATGAGAGGGAAAGAGAGAGAGAGAGAGAGAGAGAAAGAGCTAACTGCCTTATGAATTATTTATCAACACAAAAAGTCTTAACCAGAAACAGTGTTAACATTAATTCCTAACCCTCTGTGTCACGCCAGAGTCCTGCATAATTGAATTTTTGTTCACTCGCTAAGATCAGCACACACGGCCCTGTCTTCGGAGGGCAGGCTGGACCAGGGGCTGCACACCTGGAGTTCAGCTTGGGTTTTTTTTTGGGGGGGGGGGGGAAAGCTGGTGCCACGAGGTGATGCCAAGAAGGCAGCCAAAGATCAGAGGAAGAAAGATGGGAAGCCACCATCCCTAAGGAGCTCGGTGTCAGGGTTCCAAATAGCATCCAAAATTAAATCAAGAGTCCAAGGCAAAGCATTGCTCAAAGTTCCAATTTATTAAGAGAGTCATGTTGGCATATCTGGGAAAACTTGAATCTGAAAGCTTCCTGGGTTTCCCCACTCAGTTGAAAGTTCAAGATCTTGCCCCCATACCCATAAGTCCATCACATGGTACAATCTTCCACTGCCATGTTGGCAGTTCCACCCATCCAGTTTCGGTCAGGTGCAGAGACAAAGGATGACCTTGGCTTTCTAGAAAGGAATTTTGTTTTGGCTACATAGCATCTACTCCATACAATCCCACCTCCCATCTTCCCACATAGTAGAATAATAGAAAGTGTGGCAAGCCAAGGCTCGAAGAAGACTATGTCTGCAGGCCTGACACTTGGCTAGCCAAGGGGGAAAGAAGGAAGCCTAGAATCATGGAATCCTAGAGCTGGAAAAGGGACCCTGGAGGTATTTTAGTCAACTTCCCCTTTTCAAGGCAGAAAACTTTCCATCCGGGACCAATGGTTGGTCCAACATTGGATGGTTGTCCAATGTTTTCTTGAAGAAAGCACCTGCATCTCCAGGAGGGAAGCTATTCCACTGATCAATTGTTCTCACTGTCAGAAAATTCCTCCATAATTCCAGGTTGGATCTCCCTTTGAGGTGCTTCCACCCATTGCTTCTTGTCCTGCCCTCGGGTGCTTTAGAGAGTAAATTGACACCCTCATCCTTGCGACAGCCTTTCAAGTATTGGAAGATGGACCACCAGATACCTGGATTTTATCATCATATGTGGTGAACATGTGGAGAAGCAAAGAAGTATTGGACAAAAAGATGTGGTTGGAAAAAAATGATAAAACAATGTATTGAGCTTAAACCAGACATATTTCTGTTGAGAATATTACCTGACACTTATAATAAAGATAATATATATTTAATTATTCATGTATTAACTGCAGCTAGAATTGTTTTTGCACAACACTGGAAAAGCGAAGAGATTCCTACTGACGAGAAGGTGATTATGAAAATACTAGAATGTGCAGAAATGAATAGATTAACATTAACAATTAAGGAGAAAGAACAAACTGATTATTATATGATATGGGAAGAGTTTTACCAATGGGTTAAAAAGTAAAAAATAAAATTGGAAATAAAAGGAAAGGGGGAAAAAAGAAGGTTAAAAGAAGAACAGAAAATATATTAAGATAGAAATGAGAATAAAATGATAATTGTTAGTATTGGTATGATGAGAATAACTATATTTAATGTTACTATATTTTTATTGGAAAATATGTTAATGAAGGAAAGGAAGAGCATTGCAATGTTTAATTGTTAAATATATTATACCGTGTTTTTCCAAAAATAAGACAGGGTCTTAATTTCTTTTGACCTCCTGAAATAAGCGCTTGGCTTTATTTTTGCGGAGGTCTGATTATTTTTGAGGTACAGGAGGCAGCAAGTGTGGTCACCTCATGGCTGCTGCTGTGTTGCAATATTTTTGGGGAGGGCTTATTTTCGGGGGATGGTTTATTTTAGCGCATGCTCCTAAAATCCTGATTGGACTTATTATCAGGGAAGGTCTTTTCAAGGAAACAGGGTAATTTGTGGAAGGATGTTCCACAGAAATATTTGTACCTAGACAACACACTGCTTAAGGAAATATGGAATGTATATATTTAAAATTTGGAAAAATTAAAAAAAAAACTTAAAAAAAAAGTATTGGAAGATGGCTATCATGTCCCTCCTGAGTCTTCGCTCCATTAGACTAAACATACCTAGTTCCCTCCACTGTTCATTATACAGTTTAGCCTCCAGAACATCTTTGTGGCTCTTCCCTGCACACTTTCTAGGGCTTCAGGATCTTTTCTGTATCGTGGTGACCAAAACTGGTGCTTTCGAACTGCTAGGTTGGCAGAAGCTGGGACAAGTAACGGGAGTTCACTCCATTACGCGGCGCTAGGGAATCGAACCACCAACTTTTCTGACCAACAAGCTCAGCATCTTAGCCACTGAGTCACGCCGTCCCATCAGTCAATTGCTAAGCTGGGATGGAAGGGGTCCATGTTTCCCAAACTTGGCAGTATCGAATATGTGTGGACTTCAACTCCCAGCATGCAGCTGGCTGAGGAATTCTGGGAGCTGAAGTCCCACCATCTCAAAGTTGCCAAGTTTGGGAGGGGGAGGGCGGGGGAAAGATTACCGTGAAGAATTCCGCAACTGAAGGGAATAATATTTCCTGGTCTGAGAAAGCAGACAAAGTGAGCAAAACAAAAAAAAAATGAAGAGAGAATCCCTCCAAGTTCTTTTAACACAACAAATCACCGACTGTGACAGTTACAACATAACCTAGGCAGATTTTTCTTGTTATTCTGCTGTTTTAAGGGCCTCTCCTCCATGTGAATCTAATTATCCCAAACCTTTGTTTTCCCTAACAAAAGGCCTGTGTTTTGAGGGACTCCAGCTTCATCTGGCTTTAATCCTCTCGCAGCAGGGGAGCCTCGTAGGAGCTCTCTTTGGGGGTGGGGGTGCATGTTTCATGAGGATGGCACAAAGGCCCGGTGATTGGAAGGGTGCGAGAGCTGCACAATTGCCAAACTCTCCACCCCAACCCTTGTGGGAGGAGAGAACGCAAATCCTTGAGGTCTTATGAGAGAGAGAGAGATTCCCCATGCTAGGGAAGGGTTGTGAAAGCATAACAAAAGATGTATCACTGGGAAGGTAACCATCATAAAACTGTATCTCACTTATTTTGGCCATGTCATGTGAGGGAATTCACTGGAGAAAGCAACTGTGTTGGGAAGAGTTAGTGGTAAACCAGGCCCTCAAAGAGGACATCAGCCGGAGCACAGAAAAACTCAAAGAAGCGGTGGGGGAAGGAAGGAAGGAAGGAAGGAAGGAAGGAAGGAAGGAAGGAAGGAAGGAAGGAAGGAGATGGGAAGGAGAGGAGGGAAGGTAGGTATGTAGGTATGTATGTATGTATGTATGTATGTAGGTAGGTAGGTAGGTAGGTAGGTAGGAAGGAAGGTTAAGAAAGGATAGGAAAAGAAAAAAGGAATGATGGAAGCAAGGAAAGAAGATTAATATTGAATATTAACCAATGAAAGTTTTTGCCAACTTTTTTTAGTTTACAAAGTTCTACCGGATTCTGTGATCGGAACCTTGTCAAGCCAGGCACTCTCTTTCTCCTGCCATTCCTTCCCTTCCAGTTAATGAAGGAGAAAAATGTTTCTTCTGTGTCACCACCACTTCCATCCTTCCCAGAAAGCGACAGTCATCTGGAAAATGGGTTTTCTTTTTCCCTGAAGGAAAGATGAAACATTGCCCAGTCTCTGAGGCATGGGATCTCTGCAAAGCACCACAGCATCAATGGCTTCTTTTCAGCAGCTTGTTTGCAAGTTATTATTATTATTATTAATTCAGAGCAAACATCTGGAGCAAAATTCTTCCACTCTCAAGAAAGAAAGAAGCCATTAAGGTGTGTGAATGATTAACAAGCTTATTTCCCTGGTCCAGCGGGATAATTATTAACGAACTCTGGAAAAATATTCATTAAACATATGATAGTGTTCTCCTGTATTAAGAATTCAACTGTTACACTCAGTTTTATTATCCTTAGACACATGGGAGCCTCAGGTTGGAGAAACTTTGAACAGATGATCCCAAATGCACAAAGCAGGTAAGAAGCAACAAAAGGTTGTTGTTTCTTTTGCTTTTCCAACAGGAGCAAACAATTGCCAAAAAGGGAGGGAAAGGAGGGGGAAGGAAAGGAGGAAAGGAGAAAAGAAAGGAGGGAAGGCAGGGGAGAAGGAAGTAAGGGGGGAGGGAAGAAAAGGGTATGGAAAAGAAGGAATGAGGAAAGGGAAGAGGGAGGGAAGGAATAAGATACCTAACCTTTGATGTTTATAATGATTTGATAGTATGGGAATATCTCGAAATGTAGTTGTATTGTTTTTTACAAGTTATGGATGTTGTATTTTCTTTTTACCAATAAAATCTTATTTTAAAAAAAAAAGGCAATTAAGAGTTGTTAACCTAATTTTGCAAAGCTTCTTCTCCCATAACATTGTACTGCAAACTAGGGCATACAAAACCTTTGCCAGACCAATTCCCAAATACAGCTCATCTGCTTGGAATCCACATTGTATATCAGATATTAATACCATTGAGCGAGTCCAGAAGTATTTCACGAGAAGAGTTCTCCACTCCTCTGCTCAAAATAGAATCCCTTATGGCACCAGGCTCGAAATTTTGGGCTTGGACAAGCTGGAACTCTGCTGCATGTGGTCAGACCTAAGCATAGGACACAAAATTGTCTGGTACAACAGCATACCTATCAACGACTACTTCAGCTTCAACCTCAATAATACACAGGAAAACAATAGATACAAGCTCAAGGTAAACCTCTCCAAACTCGATTGCAGAAAATACGACTTCAGCAACAGAGTGGTCAACGCCCGGAATGCTCTACCTGACTCCATTGTTACATCCTTCTACCTTAAACTGTCTACTGTGGACCTCACTCCATTCCTAAGAGTTCTGTAAAGGGGGCGTGCATAAGCGCACCAGTGTGCTCTCCTTCCCTAGACCTGTGCTGCAATATTTTTGGGGAGGGCTTATTATCTGGGGAGGTCTTATTTTCAGGAAAACATCTATTTGTACTCATTTCCTTGTTTGTGTCCATGTTCATACTTATACCTGCTATCTTGTACATGTTTGACAAACTAAGTAAATAAATAAAAGAAATAAAAATGAAATAGAAAATATGGATTTATACTGTGTAGAAGAAGAGGCAAAGCCAGAAGGTGGAGTCAAGAGAATCATCAGCCTAGAGTTGTGATGCTGCCACAAACGGTCTTATGTCCAACCCCTCTTGAATTCCATTGACTCTTATCCAGTACCAGTTTAGCATTGGACATTAGTTAACTAGCTTCTCGTTTGAACAATCAATCTTCTGAACCTGCCACTTGACACTGGGGTCTTGATCCTTTGTGCTGTTCATACAGGTGGGAAGTGGGAAGGAAGCACTTCAAGACACCTTGACAGAAAACAAGGAATTGTATCTGAGATGAGAAGACCTGGTTTTCCAAGAAAGGAGAAGAAGACATCGCTGGATCATCAAAAGATGCCTGCATTCATCCTCCCTCCCCAAGAAAGCCACCCAAAGCTCTACTTGGTCCCATCTGGATATCGGCGTGAAGACTGGAAAGCAAATTAGTGGAAGCATCTAAAAAGGATAATCCTCCATCGAACAGGTGTTTTTCCTCGCCCCCGGTCCTCCTCCTTCTCTTTCTCTCTACCAAATTACAAGTTGCCAGGAAAAAGACAGGGGCTCGGCTTGGGGTTTTATTTCACTCCCAGCTCCTTCCATTAAAATAATAACAGGCTTGATGTGCCTGAAGCTGTAATTAAACATGTGCTTTGGGAGGAAGCCCTGAAGCTTGTTGTACTGGAAATAAAGAGGGAATCGAAGCAGCCGCATCCACCGATAGGTTGGGCCCGAATCGATTTGACTTCCGCCATTTATCCCCACTTTCACTCAGAGCTGTTTTTGGCAGGTAACAGAGTTGGAAGGGACCCTGGAGGTCTTCTAGTCCAACCCCCCTGCTCAAGCAGGAGACCCAATCCAGTGATGGCAATGTCAGCTTTGGAAGTCATATTAACACCAGATTCATAGATTCAGGTTTTCCCAGATGTGCCAGTATAACTACTGTGTTTCCCCAAAAATAAGACGCAGGGTCTTATTTTCTTTTGGCACCCCCCCTGAAAATAAGCATTTGGCCTTATTTTTGGGGTGCAGGAGGAGGCGAGCGTGGTCACCTCATGGCTGCTGCTGTGCTGCAATATTTTTGGGGAGGGCTTATTATCTGGGGAGGTCTTATTTTCAGGAAAACAATTGGGCTATGCTTGTGCATAAAAATGGCCTTTCCTGCATTTATTTTACTGGCTTTCTTGTTTTTATACTCTGAGCCACCCAGACATGATCTGGAGTTGGGCCGTGCCTACCCTGTGAACAGAATGAATGAAAAATAAATGTTTATTCATTAAGCAATAGCACTTAGACTTATATACCGCTTCACAGTGCTTTTACAGCACTCTCTAAGCGGTTTTACACAGCCAGCATAAGAGAAGGAGGGGGCTGGATGGAGTCACCGAAGCAGTTGGCATGAGTTTGAATGGACTCCAGAGGATGGTAGAAGACAGGGAGGGAAGGAGGAACGTTGTCCATGGGGTCGCGATGTGTTGGACGCAACTTCGCAACTAACAACAATAAGAAGATGGGACCATCCGACTCTCTCACGACGTCAGTTATTGGATTCCCCCCCCTTTTTTTGTGTGTGTGTCTCCTTTTAATGAAATCCAGGACAGCTCGACTTGGATGCTTCCTCCCTGAGGAGGCATGCAGTAGATCCTCTAAATAAGATCCATCACCACGCATGCCAACCGCACCCGGAATGTTATGATGTTATGAGGCTACGACTCTTCAAAAATCACAGTCGCAAGATTGGGGAGGAATGGTCTACAGCAAGGTTTCTCAATTCCACTGACTTTGAGATAGCTTCAAGTCCCAGAATTCCCTGGGGCCAGCCTTTATAGCCTTCAACTCCCAGAATTCCCTAGAATTCTGACTTATTTCAGCTGTTGTGGACCTATTGGGGCTTGCCAGCTGTCAGCGGAACTAGCAGAAGATTTGGACAGTTGGGGAGGAACCTGGGCCAGTCCTGGAGTCTGGGGAAGGCTCTGATGAGGGCTCTGTGTCAGAGGCAGTGAGGGGGCCAGGGACATCCAACAGTTATCAGTCAGAGATCAGTGGGGCAGAAGAACAGCTGGAGCCTGGTCCCAGTGCACGCATGCGCAGAGTTGCCAGACGAAGGGAACAGCTGAAGAACAGGGATTGACTTGGGAGTAAGGCCACAGGTGGACAATGAATGGCCCAATGAATGGGAATAAAAGAAGAGTGAAAGGGGAGTGGAGTTTGCAGGAGATAATTAGTTCATTCCTGCATTCTTGCCAAGTATTGCGGCGTCTGAAAGCTATCGCTCTGGCTACTCTCCAAGCCTGATAAAGGTCGGTGATTGTGAACTATCTTGAAAGACTGTGGGAGAGGAAAGACTTTGCTGGAGAGGAATTCACTGTCAATTAAATAGAAGGAGCTTATCGGGGCGAGGAATCAGCTTCGTGCTGCTGGGGAAGCCTAGCTCAGAACAAGACCAAAGGAAGATGACAAACCACGGAAGACGGTGTTGGTAGAAATAGCAGGCACAAATTTGTGAAAGAACTTCCCGATGTACGCAAGCCACAAGACCGGATTAACTGTTTTAAGACCAAGATGAAGCTGAGATGAGCCACGGAGGAGGCAGGGGATGCCCACGAAATTCCAATCAGTAGGAAAGAAATTGCCATTTTTCCCGGGGTCCATCCGTTGACAAACCCGGTTAGGATACGCATCGGTATAAAAGCGAGGGAGCTAATCGAGCTCGGCTCGTACGGAGTTTAAAACAATTTCCAGCAGAATTGTGATTAATCCCCGGCCCACCGCCAAAAGGTCAAACGCAGTCCTCGCTCTTGACGGCCGAGAAAGGCCTGACTTATTTTTATCTCTCTTTTTAAAAATTACAGCAGCCATGTAGTGGCTCGCCGGGCTGAATAATGAACACCATAAACCTGCCTCGTAAAAATGGCATTCATGCAGCCCTACAGCGGGTCAGCGTGAGCGGGGAGCATTTCATTAAAATTTCCCCTTCTCGCTTCCCCAGGAGAGGCTTAAAACTAATCATATAAAATGGCTGAGTGACACCATTAACGAGCATTAATATTTTAAAGCTTTAATAGTACAACAGAGCAGGGCTGTTATAGCAAAATTATACAGCCTTATTAGATGGGCCCACTCCGGCTGTGTTACATTTCAAATATCTAGAATTCTCGGGCTGCAAATATTACAGAGGTCCAAGATCCACAGCATAAATATTTTAAAGTTTGGGCGTTCTTTTCGACGGGGGACTTGTTCCGGCTTAAGAGGTGAAGTCTCGTGTTGATGGGTCTTGAGTTATGATCATTAATTTAATGGGAGGGAGGGAAGTAGGAGGGTGGGAGGGAAGGAAAGGAGGGAGGAAGTGTTTGGAAGAAGAAAGGAAGGAAGTAGAAAGAGATGGGAGCGAGCGAGAGAGGGAGGGAGGAGAAAGATGAGAGGGAGGAAGAAGAAGTAGAACAAGCTGGGAGGGAGGAAGGGAGGGATGAAGAAAGTAGAAAGAAATGGGTGGGAGGGAGGGAGGGAAGGAGGAAGAGATGGGAGGGAGGAAGAAAGGAAGGAGAAAGAGATGGGAGGGAGGAAAAAAGGAAGGAGAAAGAGATGGGGGGAGGAAGGAGAAAGTTATGGGATGGAGGAGGGATGGAAAAAGGAAGGAAGAGATGGAAGAAGGAAGTAGAAAGAGATGGGATGGAGGGATGGCGGACGAGATGGAGGAAGGAAGTAGAAAGATGGGATGGATGGATGGATGGATGGAAGGAAGGAAGGAAGGAAGGAAGGAAGGAAGGAAGGAAGGAAGGAAGGAAGGAAGGAAGGAAGGAAGGAAGGAAGGCTTTGTGACAAAGGTTGATTAAATCCTCATTTTCCCATTGGGGTGGATGGCTTGGGGAGGGTGAAAATTCCCATTTTTTTCAACCAGTGCTAGGATCCTGCTAACAAGTTAATTAGGAGCCCCTGCATCCCTTCTGTCTGCTGGGGATGCCATGGACTTGACCCAGAACCCCAACTGGGCCCAGAATCCCTGTTGCATCCAACAACCTTCTCACCTTCGTGTCAATTCCATTGCTCAGACAAGGGAGACTTAAAAAATAAAAATATTCTGGTCTACGAGAGGAAAATACTTGCCACATTTTAAGCCATGTACCATAGATTTAAAAAAAAAAAATCACCCACTGACATTGTTAAAGAAGAAGAAAATCTTAAGATTTGTACTATGACTCATTCACACATCACCCCAAATGATCAATCAATCAATCAATCAACCCATAGCACAGGGTGGTAGCATATTATATAGATCAGCACAAAACAGGTAGCCTTCAACTTTCAACAGGCTGGGGACCATTCCAAGTTACAAGGACACTGAAAAAAAGTGACCAACTACTGTTTTTCACACTTAATGACCGTTGCAGCATCCCCGGGGGTCTCATCGTCAACATTCAGATGCTTGGCAATGGATTCATACTACTACTACTACTACTACTACTACTACTACTACTACTACTACTACTACTACTACTACTTCTTCTTCTTCTTCTTCTTCTTCTTCTTCTTCTTCTTCTTCTTCTTCTTCTTCTTCTTCTTCTTCTTCTTCTTTTCTCCTCCTCCTCCTCCTCCTCCTCCTCATTCATATTATCTGGTTAATCTTTGGTGAGATTCACAGCCTTTGGGGCTGGTTGGTAGTTCAACAGCTCGAGTCCTAACCAAGGACCTAGGAACTGTGAAGGTAACATCGGAGGATCTAAGCTGTTCCAAGTAGGGTGTTTTTTTGTAGAATCAGAAGGTTCAAGTCTGATAAATTTAGAATTTCCAAATAGCGAAGTAGCCCTTTAGGTATTGCTCCAAGGGCTCCAATTACAATCGGGACAACACACGATTTCTTTTTTCACAGTCGCTCAACTTCAATTTGCAAGTCCCGGTACTTTGTGATTTTTTCTTGCTGTTTATCTTCAATTCGTGCATCTCCAGGTATTACAATGTCAATGAACCATACATCATTATTATTATTATTATTATTATTATTATTATTATTATTATTATTATTATTATTATTATTATTATTTGGTAGCATTTAGCCTATGCTGATAACATGTTTACAGCATTTTCCTCTATAAGCAAGCACCCTACTTAGGCGCAGAACACTTAAGAAACACCTCTTAATTACTTCGGCATGATAAAGATGGCTCCTCTTGCAGATATCCAGCTGTTTTGTTTTGACTTGAGTGAAGCTGGGGGGGGGGACCACAGTAAAATAAAAATAAAAAGTGGAAACGGGGTCTACAGCTATCTCTCTCTTTCTCTATGGCTAAGACACCAGGATCCTGTTAAAAAGAGCCAAGGAGGATAAGTTTATATCCTCTTTCTCCCCCTCAGTTTCTCTCCCTCGAAATTAGAATTTATTAGCAAGCAATTTAAAAGTTCTTAGAACACAGTTGGCAAAATCAGCAATCCATCTATTAACATGCTGCTTAGGTGCTTCTTAGCCCTCAGAAACACGTTTTTAATATATATTTACAGGAATACCTTAAACACCCTCAAGTTTGCCATTCATTGAGTATGTGGCTTCTTATCTCATTACATTTGTTTGATCTCGCCTTTATTATTTTTATAAATATCTTGAGGCGAACACGGCTAATTCGCCTTCTGCCTCCTATTTTCTCCACAACAACAAGCCAGTGAAGTGGGTTGGGCTGAGAGAGAGGGATTGGCCCAAGGTCACCCAGGCGGCTTTCATACCTTAAATGGGACTAGAATTCACAGTCTCCTGGTGATTGGCCCAAAATCACCCAGGCAGCTTTCATGCCTAAGGCAGGGCTAGAACTCACCATCTCCTGGCGATTGGCCCAAAGTCAACAAACCGGCTTTCATGCCTAAAATGGGACTAGAACTCACAATCTCCTGGTTTCTAGGCCAGCACCTTAACTACTACATAAACTCGCTGTAATTGTTGATTATTTCTGATTATTGAGGTGTTCTTGTACAAGTTTAATATCATTTTGCCATGACTCCAAAGAGCAGAGAGGAGATGCAGGATTTCCCCCCCCCCCCCCAATATTTTCCACTGTTGCAATCAATCTCTCCCATTCCTATTCCCTGGTCTACACACTCTAAAGAGATAAATTCTTGTTTCTTAGTCTCCGTCTTTGTTCTTGAGAACTCACTTTTTTTTTCAAAGCAGTTTTACTTTGTGCACTGTTCTGCCTTTTTTCCCTATGAGCTTCGGGGCAGATTACGCTGTAAAATTATAACAGTTAATTCAGTTCTCTTTTATAGCTCCAATGGCTTTCTTTTTTTTTTTTTAAGTACAAAGCAAAGATTTAGGGTAATCTCCAAGACGCAACAGTTCAAGAACTCTTTTAAGAAGTGGGAAATGATGTAAGAGAGGATGAGTTCCTACCATGGACAAGGAAGGCTAAATATTGGGACGTTTTATGCATGGGAAGATAAACTCTAGAAGGAAGAATCAATGATATTCAATGCAATCCTAAATTGCATTAGCAAAGGAATACAATCAAGATCAAGGGAGATACTAATACCATTCTATTAAGACCTAATCAGACCACACCTAGAGTTCTGCATGCAGTTTTGGTCACCACACTACAAAAAAGATTTTGAGACTCTAGAAAGAGTGCAGAGAAGAGCAACCAGGATAATGGGACTGGAGGCTAAAACATACCATGGACGGTTGCAGGAACTGGGCATGGTTAGTCTAGTGAAGAGAAGGACCAGGAGAGACAGGATAGAAGTCTTCCAATATTTGAGGGGCTGCCATAGAGAGGAGAGGGAGTAGAATGTCTAACTCCTTAGTATCAGAGCGTGCTAATATAAGGCAACTGGCAGTTGGAACAGAGTTCTTTTCAGGTGGGGAGAGGGAGTAGAACTCCTTAGCATCGAGCATGTGAATCCCAGTATAAGAAATACCAATGATCTGATGGTCATTTCGGAAAAAAACCCTTTCTTAAGCAAGCATCTAGAAGCCAAGAGGAACATACTTGCCAAACTTCAAGTTTGTGGACTTTATAGTTCTGGAGATTTTGTGATGAGTGAGTGGTATTTGCCTTTTATAGAGAGAGATAAATAAATAGAAGCTATAGACTTTCTGCTTTCTGTTCTTCACCTTCAGATGCAGGAATGGAAAACGCTTTACAGGAGAAGCGTCTGGTTGCATATGAGAGGAGAAAGTGGCTTTCTATTTTTGGAGGTGTGGGTCTGGTGGGAAGGATTTGCGAAGACGAAACAGCCTGCTGCGAGAAAGATGTGGTGTCTATGTTTGTCTGACATCTGCTCCTTCAGAGATAAAATGCCACCCTTTTGGTTTTCTTCTCCTGGTGAAGCCAGAGGTAGCCTTGAAGCAGTTGCATTCCTCAAGAGGACTATTTTTTTTAAAGAAAAATATTGCTTGCCTTTCATCCACTTCAGTCATTCAGAAAGGGACCTTGGAGGTCTTCTAATCCAACCCCTGCTCAAGCAGGAAACCCTATACTAGAGATGGCGAACCTGCCGCAGCTGGGCAGGATCAAATAGGAACAAAGGAAAGAAGGAAGGAAGGAAGGAAGGAAGGAAGGAAGGAATAGCAATAGCACTTAGACTTATATACCACTTTACAGTGCTTTTACAGCCCTCTCTAAGCGGTTTTACAGAGTCAGCATATCGCCCCCAACAATCTGGGTCCTCATTTTACTGACCTTGGAAGGCTGAGTCACACTTCAGCTGGTCAGGATCAAATAGGAAGGAAGGAAGGAAGGAAGGAAGGAAGGAAGGAAGGAAGGAAGGAAGGAAGGAAGGAAGGAAGGAAGGAAGGAAGGAAGGACAAGAGTCAGCCTCTTGCCCCCAACAATCTGGGTCCTCATTTTACCCACCTCGGAAGGATGGAAGGCTGAGTCAACCTTGAGCAAGTGAGATTTGAACTGCTGGCAATCAGAAGTAGCCTGCAGTACTGCACTCTAACCACTGCGCCACCACGGCTCTAAATTAAACCAAGAGAGAGCTGGCTTGCATCAGACACCCAAGTGGTGTGTGTGTGTCTTCTTTAACAGCTTTAACAGCTAATAGTTGTTTATTTTCCATGGACCACCCATGAATTCTTGGAGAACTTTGATGGCAGAGGAACTCGGTCGGCTTTCAGAAATTGTGTTTGGACTTAAGAGAGAGTGTAACAGTTGAGTCCTCTGTTCCAAATTGAGAACGATGGATCAGGGATTTCTACAGGATGAGCTCGGAGGTTCTCAAAAGCTGCGGAGAAGCAACCCAGCTAGGAACGTGCTTCCTCCTGCAGTGGTTAGAGTGCAGTACTGCAGGCTACTTCTGCTGCCTGCCTGCAATTTGGCAGTTCGAATCTCACCATCCTTCTGAGGTGGGTAAAATGAGGACCAAAATTGTTGGGGGCAAGATGCTGATTCTGTAAACCACTTAGAGAGGACTGCTTTGCACTGTGAAGCGGTATGTAAATCTAAGTGAGAAGGAAGGAAGGAAGGAAGGAAGGAAGGAAGGAAGGAAGGAAGGAAGGAAGGAAGAAAAAAGGAAGGAAGGAAGAAAAAAGGAAGGGAGGGAAATATTCTGAAGAAGAGTAGGTAGGTAGGTAAGTAGGTAGGTAGGTAGGTAGGAAGGAAGGAAGGAAGGAAGGAAGGAAGGAAGGAAGGAAGGAAGGAAATATTCTGAAGAAGAGTAGGTAGGTAGGTAGGTAGGTAGGTAGGTAAGAAGAAAGGAACGAAGGATGGAGGGAGGGAGGAGGAGCTTGGTTCAAACAAAAGCAGGAAAGCAGAAATGCAGAGTAAAATGGTGATTATACCTTTATGGAAATATCTCGTTAATTGCTAAGGCATGTGGAGGAGGAGGGACGATTTAAAATCCAAATGTCAATTGGCAGGTAATTTAGGCTCTGCCAACCTAATAGCTATTTACAAATCACAGAGTGAAGAGGGGGCTTTGATCAAAAGCTCCAAACTGGCGGTTCTGGAGAGGATCAATACACCAGGCCCCAGCAGAAATGGCACTGCATGTCGAGGACAGAGAGAGAAACAGAGCCGAGTATTTCACATGAGGACTAGAAACTTAACCAGAGTTAAGTTTTTAACTTAAAAGCGCTAACAAAAACCAGGAAAGTGGCTGACCCTTGCTCTTTCTTGTGGCTTCTCCTGCCTGTGAGAAGCAGAAACATGTCTCAATGCTTTGGGGGTGCAACCCTGCAACCCCCATAAATGGATGTCTGTAAAAAAAAACATCGGTGAGAATATAGAATAACAGAGTTGGAAGGGACCTTGTAAATCATCTAGTCCAACCCCCCCGCTAAAGCAGGAGACCCTACACAATCCCCGACAAATAGCAGTCCAATCTCCTCTTGAAAGCTTCCATTGATGAAGCTCCCACAACTTGTGATGGCAACTTCTGTTCCATGGGTTGATTGTTCTCACTGTCAGAAAATTTCTCCTTATTTCTAGGTTGAATCTTTCCTTGATCCATTTCCATCCATTATTCCTTGTCTGCCCTTCGGGTGCTTTGGAAAATAGCTTGACCCCCTCCTTTCTGTGGCAGCCCCTCAAATATTGGAAGACTGCTATCATGTCTCCCCTGGTCCTTCTCTTCACTAGACTAGCCATGCCCAGTTCCTGCAACCATCCATCGTATGTTTTAGCCTCCAGTCCCCTAATCATCTTGGTTGCTCTTCTCTTCACTCTTTCTAGCGTTTCAACATCTTTATAGTGTGGTGACCAAAACTGGATGCAGTACTCTAGGTGTGGTCTTACTGAGGCTTTATAGTGTGGTAGTTATAGCTTATAAGTCCTTCCCTTGTTAATATTTCTCTCTGGCTGCCATCTTAGTTTTATACATTATCATTTCTCTTTAATAAAGGGGGGGGGAACACCCCCCTCCAAGTCCCCCCCGGCTTTGGCTGCTGATGGAGCTTTCATTTATTTTTGGTTGCGAGGAACCAAATTAAGGAAATTACTTTCAAACTAATTTTGCAGTGTTAGAGAGAACCCAATGAGACGCTAGGCGGAAGCTTCCAGCTTTTCCAGATGAAGCTGTTAAGGAGAGAAGTAATAACTGGAAATTGACTGTGAATAAATCACGGCGAAATTAAACTGCGTTTTAAGTTGCATGCAAAAAAAAGGGTGAAATTACACAGAACTAACGGTTCAAATACCTGAAACTATTTAAGGATGCGGAGATGGATTTTTATTTTATTTTGCTACAGCGAAAGGAGGAGGAAGAAGGAAAAGGATGAAAAACAGAATGCATCCTGGCGTGATTGGTGCATCTATCAACGTATGGCTTACCAAAAAGTTGGTTGCTATGTAGAAACGTGGCTGCAAACACTATCCATACCAAGAGGATGACAGAATAACAGAAGTCAAGTCCCTGTTGCTAAAGCCAAATCCCCCGTTGCCCATCACCTCTCTTTGGTTCTATTTATTCTTGAGCAGGGTAGGGGGGTATAGAGCCCCTCTGACAAATGAATGCTGGAAACTACAATAAGATTGTGAGAACACAGGCGAGATGAAGAGACCTAAATTCATTGGTAGCCTCAACACTGCAGTGAACAAGGACATACATTCAATATTGCAGCTATTGCAATTGTCGGCTGAGCAGGGACAAAAACAGCCAGAAAAAAATGGTTGAAAACTCAAAAACAGGCCCCTTGTCAGTCAACAGGAGTGCTAATTTACCACTAGCTTATCAGGTACTTAGGAGTGAAGAGTGAAGGAGCACAAGGAAAAAAATGATTAATTGCTTAATAACCAGCTATCAACACCCGAATCAACAACTAAAAACTACACACAATTAGGTACCATATAAATACAATGCACAGAACAGTTCAGTGCACATATTCTGGAGAGAGAGAAATTCCCTGATGATGGGAACAAGACTTAGATTGGATCTTATAAGATGGCCTCAAAGATCTCTCATACATGGTCATCAAAATAAAAAGATCAAGATTATGATGTTTTCCAACCTGGACACCTTCTAGTTGAGTGAACTTCAATTTCCAGAAACCTCACCAATAGCTGCGTTGGCTGGGGAGATATAGTCCCGCCTTGAGCACAAAGTCAGCTGGGTAACCTTGGGCTAGTCCATCACTCTCAGCCTGTTGTGGCCTGCCAGCGGCCAGCAGAGATGGCAGCAGATTTGGACACTGAGGAGGTTGGGGAGGAACATGGGCCAGTGCTGGAGTCTGCGGAAGTCTCAGAGGTGTGCTCTGTGTCGGAGGCAGAGAGAGAGGGCCAGAGCCATATGTCAGTTATCAGCTGCCTTCAGAGTCGGAGATCAGTGAGGCAGAGGAACAGCTGGAGCCTGTTCCCAGTGTGTGCATGCACAGAGTTGCCAGACGAAGGGAACAGCTAAGGAACAGGGGTTGACTTGGGAGGAAGGCCACAGGTGGACAATGAATGGCTCCTCCCAGAGGTAATAAAAGAGGAGCGAAAGGAGAGTGGAGTTTGCAGGAGACAATTAGTTTGCTTCATTGGTTCATGACTCTCCGAGACTCCTTGCCAAGTTCTGCAGATCTCGGCCTGGCAGCTCTCCAAGCCAGATAAAGTCTGTGACTGTAAATCCTCCCTTGAAAGTCTTTGCTGGATTTGAATGAGCAGAATTCACAGCAAATTAATAAAATGGGTTTTTGTCGGGGCAAAGAGTTTGCTTCATTCTCTCGGGAAGCCTCGGTCAGAGCACAGCCCTAGCAAGGAAACAATGGCGAACCACTTCTGAAAAAACCTTTCCAAGAAAACTGCCGTCTCTGAGAGTCGGACATGACTGAACAGAAGGGGAGGAAAAAAAGTTTTGTACCTAAAGTTTGAGAGGACCAAAGAAGGCCTCCAAGGAGCACAGGCCATTAGAAACTGCATGCTTGGAGCCTCAAGTTGTCTCTACCATCATGCCTTGTGTAGCTTCCAAAGGAGCATTTAAAAACCAACATGTCTAAACAATCGCAAGCTGGAAGAGGACAGTAGATGCCAGCCATGGCAATATCGGTTCGTGGCATAAGCTGGGGACAATCTGCCATCTGTGAATGGAGAACAAATATGGCAACCCACCAGGGCCAATTTCACACCAGGGCCCAAGCTGCAGTTGGAAGAACATCAGAGCTGGCTCGGTTCGCTTCAAAGGAGCTTGGGGACGGTGCATGGGGGAAAAGAGAATGGGTGCCATAAGGCATGGAGGGGAGATGAATCTATTATTGTTTAAGCAAGAAAAGGAAGCAAATTTCTCAAGGGGGGGAAGGAGAACAACAGTAACAACTGTGTAGTTTCTTTAAAAGCTGAAGAAAGTAGATCGGACTCTGTTTTCTTTGTGTGGGTGAGGATGTGGAGATGTAAAAGAATCCAAGAGAAAGAAGCTTGTTTGATAGCTTCTCTCATGAATGGCCATAGCTTTCCTCCCCAGGATCAAAGCTATGGCCATTCACGAGTGAAGTTAAAAAGCAGAGACATCACCTGGCCAACAAAAGTGTATCTAGTCAAGACTATGGTTTTCCCAGTTGCAATGGATGGCTGTGACGGTTGGACCATAAGGAAGGCTGAACGCCAAAGAATGGAGGCCTTTGAACTCTGGTGCTGGAGAAGACTCCTGCGAGTCCCTTGGACTGCAAGGCGATTCAAATGGTCAGTCCTAGAGGAGATCAACCCTGACTGCTCTTTAGAAGGCCAGATCCTGAAGAGGAAACTCAAATCCTTTGGCCACCTAATGAGAAGGAAGGACTCCCTGGAGAAGAGCCTCATGCTGGGAACGATGGAGGGCAAAAGAAGACGAGGACGACAGAGAATGAGTTGGCTGGATGGAATCACCGAAGCAGTTGGCGTGAGCTTAAATGGACTCCAGAGGATGGTAGAGGACAGGACCTGTAAACTGCACGAGACAAAAAGAGGGCCATGAAAATATCTACAGACCCCTCGCAACCTAAATTGTTTCAACTTCTAACCTCAAAATGACGCTATAGAGCACTGCACACCAAGATAACTAGACATAAGGACAGTTTTTTCCCCAGACGCCATCACTCTGCTAAACAAATAATTCCCTCAACACTGTCAAACTACTCACTAAGGCTGCATTGCTATTACTATTAGTCCTCTCATCATTCCTATCATCCATCTCCTCCCACTTATGACTGCAGGACTGTAACTTTGTTGCTTGTATCCTTACAATTTATATTGATATTGTTTCCCGATTGCTTATTGACTATGACTATCATTAAGTATTTATTTATTTATTTTATTTATTAATTAGACTTCTATACCGCTTAATAGGGCTTTCAGCCCTCTCTAAGCGGTTTACAAATGTTTTAGCAAATTGAGTCAGCAACTTGCCCTCACAGTCTGGGTCCTCATTTCACCCACCTCGGAAGGATGGAAGGCTGAGTCGACCTTGAACCGGTGAGATTTGAACCGCTGAACTGCAGATCACAGTCAGCTGAAGTGGCCTGCAGTACTGCACCCTAACCACTGCGCCACCTCAGCTCTTGTATTGTACCTTATGATTCATGATGAATATATCTTGTCCTTTTATGTACACTGGGAGCATATGCACCAAAGACAAATTCCTTGTGTGTCAAATCATAAAGAATTCTATTTCATTTCTATTCTATTCTATTTCATTACATTACATTCTATTCCCCGTTCCATATTTTCTTTTCTTTTCCATTCCATTCCAGTTCTAATTTCTATTCTATTCTATCCTATTCTATTCTTTACAGTCTTTTAAGCTTCCAGCTCAGAGGTTTAGCCAGTTGCGAGGATTCAAAGTTGACCCTGTGATGAAGACATTCCTGGGAAAGGTGCATTCGATTGTCAGACGCATCTTTGTGTTCCTAGCAGCACAAAAGCAAAATAACAGGAATACAACACTGTTCCTTGTTTTGACAAGTCAGCCGAAATTTCTGCTCCTTGCTTTAACAGCAACATTTTAGCTGTCAGTCTGGCAGAGAATAAAACACTAGAGAGTTCAACAAACACAATAGAGCAAGGGGAAGGATTTGGGCTGGTTCTGGGTGCTGTTTACATACTTTAAAAAAATAATAAAGACACAACACGAAATGCACAATTAATTTTTCACCACTTTACCTTTCTCATTCAAGAGAAAGGCAGAATAATTCACAGCCTTAGTCTCCTGGGAAAATATTATCAGGTTTAAGTGTGTTGTTTTGCTTTTATTGAAATGCTGTTGAAAACCCCATTTAAAACAATATGCTACTTTTAAGTGGTTAGTCATAGGTGCTATTTAGGAGAGGCATCATCACCAGACCCCCAGTTCTGATTATACAAAGCAGATGGGCTCAAGATATGGAAGGATCTGGACAGACTTGAGCACTTGGCCCTATCTAACAAAATGAAGTTTAATGTGGAGAAAAGAAAGGTTTTACATTTAGGCAAGAAAAACCAGATGCACAGGTCTAAACTAGGTGGTACTGGCTCAATAGGAGTAACTGTGAGAGGGATCTTGGAGTCGTAGTGGACAACCATTTAAATGTGAGACAGCCGTGTGCAGCAGCTGCCAAAAAAGCCAACACAGTTCTAGGCTGCATAAACAGAGGGAGAGAATCAAGATCACATGAAGTGTTAATACCACTTTATAAGGCCTTGGTAAGGCCCCACTTGGAATACGGCATCCAGTTTTGGTCACCACGATATCAAAAAGATGTGGAGACTCTAGGAAGAGTGCAGAGAAGAGCAACAAAGATGATTAGGAGACTGGAGGCTAAAATATACAAAGAATGGTTGCAGGAACTGGGTACGTCTAGTTTAATGAAAAGAAGGACTAGGGGAGACATGATAACAGTCTTCCAATATCTCAGGAGTTGCCACAAAGACGAGGGAGTCAAGCTATTCTCCAAAGCACCTGAAGGCAGGAAAAGAAGCAATGGATGGAAACTAATCAAGTTCAAGGTTGACTCAGCCTTCTGTCCTTCCGAGGTTGGTAAAATGAGGAACCAGATTGTTGGGGGCAATAGGCTGCCTGTGTAAACCACTTAGAGAGGGCTGTAAAGCTCTATGAAGCGGTATATACCTCTAAGTGGTATTGTTAGCACTTCCTGCACATGGTTTACTATCTGAAATAGTCCCTATGGGAGTGGGCGGCATACAAATTCTAATAAACTTGAAACTTGAAATAAGCACATGCCCCACCAGATAACATGATCCTTTAAAAATAATAATAATTCACAACACTATATTTTTAAGGAATGAACAGATGAGAAATTCATTGCAAAATGAAATCTACTTTTATTCATTCACCAGCCTGCTTATGCAACATTGTCCAAACAGACGAAGAAGGAGAAGGGGAAGGGGAAGAAGAAGAGGTATCTTCCAACTATAATTAATGCAGTAACCTTCTTGGTTTCTCCACCTCTTATTGGGGGTGGGTGGGTGGGGGAGAAACATAATGCAATTTTCCCTTGGCCCAAAGGGGATAATATTCAATCAGTATTAGTGCTTTTCTTTGTAAATTAATCTCAACCATCTAGCGTACAATTACAGCCTTTTCTTCCAAATCTTACGTTTCAGCAGATGGATGGCTTAAGGGCATGTTTTATTCCAGGTATGGAGTTAATTGAGGGATTCTTATGTTGCGAACAGAGAACTTTGCATTATTGCTGAAAAACATTTTTTGCCGCTCCCCCTTCTGCTTCTGTACTTGGGTTAGAACATGATTGGCAAATAATGAACGTTGACAATGGGGTTAAAAGGAGCTTGGAGGTCTTCTAGTTCAACCCCCCACTCGGGGAGGAGACCCTATTCTATTCCAGACAAGTGGTTGCCCTGTCCCTTCTTGAAAATCTCCAGTGATGGAGTACTCGCAACTTCTGAAGGCAAGTTGTTCCACTGATTAATTGTTCACACTGTTAGAACATTTCTCCTTAGTTCTAGGTTGCTTCTTCCTTGATTAGTTTCCACCCATTGCTTCTTCTTCTGCCTTGAGGTGGTTTGGAGAATAGCTTGACTCCCTCTTCTTTGGGGCAACCCCTGAGATATTGGAACACTGCTATCATGTCACCCAAAAGGGACGTGGTAGCTCAGTGGCTTAGACGCTGAGCTTGTTGATCAGAAGGTCGGTGTTCAGCGGTTCGAATCCCTAGCACCGCATAATAGAGTGAGCTCCGGTGACTTGTCCCAGCTTCTGCCAATCTAACAGTTCGAAAGCACGTAAAAAATGCAAGTAGAAAAATAGGGACCACCTTTGGTGGGGAGGTAACAGCGTTCTGTGAGCCTTCGGCGTTTAGTCATGCTGGCCACATGATCACGGAGACGTCTTCAGACAACACTGGCTCTTCCGCTTTGAAACGGAGATGAGAACCGCCCTCTAGAGTCAGGAATGATCAATACATATGTGCAAGGGGAACCTTTACCTTTACCTATCATGTTACCCATGGTCCTTCTTTTCATTAAACTAGACATACTCAATTCCTGCACCATTCTTTGTATATTTTAGCCTCCAGTCCTCTAATCATCTTTTTTGCTCTTCTTTACACTCTTTCTAGAGTCTCAATATTATTTTTTGCATCATGGTGACCAGAACTGGATGCAAAATTCCAAGTGTAGTCTTCACAATGGCCATATAATAGTTTGAGAGGAAAAATAAATAAACAACAGTGTTTGGAATGGCCTGGTCCTTTCCACTAACTTAAAACCCTGTGGTTTACTGAGTAAGACTTAGTCTTAAGCACTGTGCTAAGCCAACATCCAATAAGGATGTTATGATTTAGCAACAAAATGCCCAAACCTAATCTCTAAAGATTAATTAATTAATTAAGCTGCAGATTCTGTTCTACAGAGGAATTGTTGAGTCCGTCATCTGCACCTCCATAACTATCTGGTTTGGCTCTGCAACCCAGCAAGACAGACAGAGACTTCAGAGGAGAATCAGAACTGCAGGAAAAACAATTGCTGCCAATCTGCCTTCCATTGAGGACCTGCACACTGCATGAGTCAAAAAGAGGGCTGTGAAAATACCTACAGACCCCTCACATCCTGGACACAAATTGTTTCAACTGCTACCCTCAAAATGAGACACTATAGGGCACTGCACACCAAGACAACTAAACACAAGGACAGTTTTTTCACAAACGCCATCACTCTGCTTACAATACTGTCAAATTATCTACTAAGATTGTATTATCATTATTGTTCTCTTCCTTCCTAGTACCTATCTCTTTCCTTATGACTATAACCATGTTGCTTGTATCTTTAAAATTAATATTGTTTTATTTGTTTCCTAGTATAATTTGATTGCTTATTAGTAACCTATAACTGTTTTATTTTATGATTCTTGATGCATGTATTCCATTTTATTTTTCTTTATATACAGTGACAGCATATGCACCAAAGACAAATTCCTTGTGTGTCCAATCACACTTGGGCAATAAAGAATTCTATTCTATTCTATTCTATTCTATTTTCTTCTTATTCCTATTCTCTTCTATATTCTACTCTACTCCATTCCTTTTCATTCTATTCTCTTTTCCATATTTTCTATTCTATTCTATTCTGTTTATTATTAGTCTTGTATGCCGCCCACTCCCGAAGGACTCTGGGCGGCTTACAATAAAAAGGGGAAAGGGAATAAATAAGACAAACAACAAATTTAAAATACAACAACATTCAAAGATTACCATGGGGCTGGATACTTCAACAGCCGGAGCAGCCAGGACTTAGTGGCTTTATGGAAGGCCTCGAGGGTCGTAAGGGTTCGGATCTCCACGGGGAGCTCGTTCCAGAGGGCCGGAGCTGCAACAGAGAAGGCTCTCCCCGGGGGGGTCGCCAGCCGACATTGGCTGGCAGATGGAATCCGGAGAAGGCCTAGTCTTTGCGATCAGACAGGTCTTTGGGAGGTAATTGGTAGGAGGCGGTCTCTCAGGTACCCAGGTCCAATGCCATGAAGGGCTTTATAAGTAACGACTAGCACCTTGAGGTGCGTCCGGCGACCAATGGGTAGCCAGTGCAGCTCGCAGAGGATAGGTGTAACGTGGGTGTACCTAGGTGCACCCACGATCGCTCGCGCGGCTGCGTTCTGGACTACCTGAAGTCTTCGGACACTCTTCAAGGGCAGCCCCATGTAGAGCGCGTTACAATAATCCAGTCTATTCTATTCTATTCTACTCTAAAAGTAGTTCTTTGTCTTGTTAACCATGAAAGGACACTGCCCATCAAGAACCTGTGCCCAAGGACTATCAAATCAATATTGCTGTTAGCCATGATTTGCTGAAGAAGCCAGGGTCAACCTTGAAAGCTGGCAAATACTAATTTTTTTCCCTTCACTTCTCCAGAAATAAATGGGAACACAATGAAAAGTCCTGAGGGGAAGCAATAAAACATAAGTTGTCCCCCCCACACACCCCTGAAAAACTATGCTTTCCTTCCTGGGATAGATTACCATATGCTGAGCTAAACACAAACCACGTTTTTATTTACTAGCTGCATTCTTCCTCAAAACTTCAGCAGCTGTCGAGTTTTGAATAGCCCAGGAGGAAAAAGGAAAGAAGTTTTTAAGAAAACTGGCACCAAGTTCAGGTTTGAACTATAGATAGGTTCACTCTGTTTTTATTTGGGGGGGGGACAGCAATCCCATACTCTCTCAAGCACCGGAGGCGGCAGAATGCACAACCCTAAAATAAAAATAAATGAAAGCAAAAATGATGATTCCTGAAATATAATAGTCCGGGGGATAAAAGACAGGTGTTTTTTGTTTTAATTTTTCTGCAAGGGGAGGGCATTTAAATATGTATTAATTTATTTTAAAGGAAAGCCTTCAAGGGTTAGGACAGTGATTTTCCTTTTTCTTAAGTCGAGGGAGAATAGCTGATTTAAGATACAGGGGGAAGTAATGGGTGGAAGCATATCAAGGAGAGATCTAACGTAGAACTAAGCAGAAACTTCCTGACACTGAGAACAATTGATCAGGGGAACTGGCTTGCTTCCAGAAGTTGTGGATGCTCCATCACTGGAGGTTTTCAAGAAAAGACGGGAGACCCATTTGTCTGGGATGGGGTCGGGTCTCCTGCTTAAGCAGGGGGTTGGACTAGAAGACCTCCAAGGTCCCTTCCAACTGTTATTCTGTTGATCAGTGGAACAGCTTGCCTCCAGAAGCTGTGGGTGCTCCATCACTGGAGGTTTTTAAGAAGAGACCGGACAACCACTTGTCTGAAATGGTCTTGGGTCACCTGCTTGAGGAGGGGTAGGACTAGAGGACCTCCAAAGTCCCTTCCAACTCAGTTCTGCATTCTGCAAGTCTCCCAGAAGCTTAGAACAGCATTTCCATTTTTTTAAAAAAAATTAAATAAGGGGAAAAAAATATGCTGCCCACCTGTTGTGGCCAGTGGAGCTGGTAGCAGAGTCGGACAGTGAGGAAGTTGGGGAGGGGCATGGGCCAGTCCTGGAGGCTGGAGCAGTCTCGGACGAGGGCTTTGCATCAGGGGCAGAGAGGGGGCCGAGGCCATGTTGCAGTGATCAGATTCCTACGGAGGTAGATAGCAGTGAGGCAGAGGAACAGCTGGAGCCTGTTCCCAGTGTGCACATGCACAGAGCTGCCCGAAGAAAACTCAGAAATCAGGGCCGACTTGGGAGTCAAGTCACAGGTGGAAGGTGATTGGCCCTTCCCATAGGAAATAAAAGTGGCGCGAAAGGGAAGTGGACTTTTGCAGGAAACAACTTGTTCGGTCGATCGTTAGATTCGTTTCAGGAGTGTGAAGATCTGTCCGTGAATCTGAGAGACTCTGTGCCCAGTCTTTCCTTGCACAGCACCTCATTTGGGAAATATTTACATGGCAGTTTTCCAAGATAGATAAGGTCTGTGGTCATAAATATTCCTTTGAAGGTCTGTTTGCCAGGCCTTTGCTGAATATGAATGAGAAGAATTCACATTGGTTTAATAAAAGGGTTTTTTGGGGGGACCAGGACTCTGCTTTGTGCTTTTTGGGGAAGGCTAGGTTAGAACGCAACCTTAGTAAACTATACCTTCTGCTAATTTTTACCCCTCTGAAAACAAAATTGAAACTCGGGGGCAGAGTAGATATCCAAGATCCAGGTATGGTTCTAAATTAGGTTACCCCGTGTGACAAACTCTGCATACATGAGTCAGCTTTGTGTGTGTGCAGATATATATTTATATATCTGCAGAAATACCATTTTTCTCAAAAATGAAATTTTCCATTCTCAAGGTGGGGGTGAATAAAATAACATCCTGGGCTTCATCCATCAAAGGGCTGTAAACTCATCTAGAATTTTTTCCGCTATTATTTTGCTTTATCACTTCCCCCTCTGGAATCCATTCCTGATTTATCACATACAAAGGAGAAACCTCTGCAAAGCATCCGATGGATATGTCTTTTTCTGTGTGTGTTGTTTCCCCCCCCCCGACACACACGTCCCTTCACTGCAGGCGAAGTGAAAGAAAACTGAAAATCCGACATTGACTTTCTCCTGCCTGAATTAAAGCAGGATGATCTGTTATCAATTTATTACAACTTTTGTGCCGATAAAGCTTTCCTGGGGCTCGCTGTCAATACAGCTGCGATGAAATTCTACGTTCTGTTGCCCAGGATCGCATTCTGAAGTTTGTCGTCGGATGCTTCATCTTAGCTCTCGGCAAATCGATGCCGAGAAAACACAACTTGGCAGGTCAGTTAAATTGGCCATGGCCAGAACACAAAACGGTCTGGTTTGGCTTTTTAATTTCCTGTGCAACAGCTCTCCACAAGAAGTGTGGACAGAAGAGGTTACGGGGTCCTGAAGGATCTCTGGTAGCCTTTTCCTAGGCCCAGGTTCTACTTCACGGTACAAGAATATTGTATTTTTCTAGCCTGGGAGAAAATTTCCCAGCACTGTGTTTTGCAATTGCAAAATATTCCCACAAAGGGAGCAGATCCGGCCACGGTTATTGTGACACGGCTGTAACACGGCGATATAAAATTCACCGGTGCCTACTGGATGCATAATATACTATTTTCCTCTTCTAAGGAGGCTTATCAGCACACTGTCGATAAAGATAAGGACGGGCTTGCGGTGTTTCAGATCTTAATTGCACGGAATCCCCTGCAGCATTGTTCCTAAAAAATCTACTTCATTGCAAAGATCTTTGCTGAGTGACCGTTCAAACTTACAACGGCACTGAAAGTTACTTATTACCAGAGCACAGGACTTAAGCAAAATGGTTTGGTTGAGATCGGCACACGTGGGATTGATCGGGGTAGAGATTGTGTAACTGTAAAATATAATTTGATCATGTTTCATTCATCTGTATATTAAATTACTGTATTTTATTCCAATTTGATTTTAAACTGTATTTTATTCCGATTTCATTTTAAATTGTATTTTATTCCAATTCCATTTTAAATTGTTTTCACCAGATTATAGTAAGAATTTGTGTCTGGAACCCTGCCCTTTGATGTGGCCCAAGGGCTAATCAATAAAGTAAACTAACTAATTGTTGCAGCATCCCTGCAGTTACAGGATCAAAATTTAAATACTTGGTAGTTGGCCTGTACTTATCTCAGTTGCGGTGTCCTGGGTGGGTGGGTGTGTCACATGATTTCCTTTTGCCATATTCTGATAAGCAAAGTCAGTGGAGAAGCCCGATTCACTTAACAACTGTGTTACTAATTTAACAAAGGCAGCGATTCCCTTAACTAATGTGGCAAGGAAAGTCATAAAATGGGGCAAAACTCACTTAACAGAGGACTGAGTGCATTTATGAATAAAGCTAAAGCTGGGGAGGAAAGCGATGGCAAAGCTAGACAGCATCCTAAAAAGCAGAGGCATCACCCTGCCAACAAAAGTGTGTCTAGTCAAGGCTTTGGTTTTCCCAGTTGCAATGGATGGCTGTGAAAGTTGAACCATAGGAAGGCTGAGCGCCAAAGAATGGAGGCCTTTGAACTCTGGTGCTGGAGAAGACTCCTGCGAGTCCCTTGGACTGCAAGGCCATCCAAACTGTCAGTCCTGGAGGAAATCAACTCTGACTGCTCTTTGGAAGGCCAGATCCTGAAGAGGAAACTCAAAGACTTTGGCCACCTCATGTGAAGGAAGGACTCCCTGGAGAAGAGCCTCATGCTGGGAACGATGGAGGGCAAAAGAAGAAGGGGACGGCAGAGAAGGAGGTGGCAGGGCGGAGTCACCGAAGCAGTCGGCGTGAGCTTCAATGGACTCCGGGGGATGGTAGAAGACAGGATGGCCTGGAGGAACGTTGTCCATGGGGTTGCGATGGGTCAGTCACAACTTTGCAACCAACAACAACAAGGTGGATAAAGAAATCTTCTATGTTTTAAAAAAAAACAACCATGGCAAGAACCATTGTAAAAACAGGCAAAAGTCACTGAACAACTCTTTGGCTTCGCGATGTCACTTTTGAGCCCAATTGTGGTCTCCCAAAGGGATGCCTCTTTGATAGTGAAAGATAGACCAGGAGAAACAGGTGGGTGGACCTGTGACATTCGCAACTCAAATCGTACCTGCGCAACAGGAAATCGCAAAGCCACAAAACATTTGATCGTTCAAGTGCCTCAGCTGTTCCCCTTAAGGTGTGAACTTCAACTTTCAGAACTCTAAGCAGGGACCACAATGGCTTGTCACATGAAGTTTACAAAGTTCACAAGAAGGCTGCCAAGATGGTGAGGTGAGGAGTGTAAAAGCCAAGCTTTGAGGAGAAGGAGGTATTTGTTGTGGCGTGCCAGTTGCCAGCGGAGCGGGTGGCAGAGTCGGACCATGAGGAGGTTGGGGAGGAACATGGGCCAGTCCTGGAGCCTGGGGAAGGCTCTGATGAGGGCTCTGTGTTGGAAGCAAAGAGGGAGCCAGGGCCGTATGCCAGTTATCAGCTGCCTTTGGAGTCAGACATCAGTGAAGCAGAAGAACAGCTGGAGCCTGTTCCCAGTGGGTGCATGCGCAGAGTTGCCAGACGAAGGGAACAGCTAAAGAACAGGAGGCGACTTGGGAGTAAGGCCACAGGTGGACGATGAATGGCCACTCCCAGAGGAAATAGAAGAGGAGCGAAGGGGAGTGGAGTTTGCAGTGGAGACAATTAGTTCGCTTCATTGGTTCATGACTCTCCGAGATTCCTTGCCAGGTTTTGCAGATCTCGGCCTGGCAGCTCTCCAAGCCAGATAAGGTCTGTGACTGTAAATCCTCCCTTGAAAGACTTTGCTGGATGTGAATGAGCGGAATTCACAGCAAATTAATAAAAGGGGTTTTTGTCAGGACCAGGAGTTTGTTTCATGCTCTTAGGAAGCCTGCTGAATTTCTTGTAAACTGGTGGATCAACATTAAGGAAACGTATCTGATCCATTCTTGGAGCGGTTCTGGTTGGCTGCACCTGACAACGATTGTCCAAACCCTTGAGTTGGGTGCTAGGTTGAAAATGCACAAATACAAATACACTGTTGTGTCCTGCCAGTGGAGCTGGCAGTGGATTCAGACAGTGAGGAGGTTGGGGAGGAACATGGGCCAGTCCTGGAGTCTGGGGAAGGCTCTGATGAGGGCTCTGTGTCGGAGGCAGAGAGGGGACCAGGTCAGTCTGACAGACACCAGAGTCAGACATCAGTGAGGCAGAAGAACAGCTGGAGCCTGTTCCCAGTGTGCGCATGCGCAGAGTTGCCAGACAAAGGAAACCGCGAAGGAACAAGAGCCGACTCGGGAGTAAAGGCACAGGTGGACAGTGAATGGCCCCTCCCATAGGGAATAAATAGGAGCAAAAGGGGAGTGGAGTTTGCAGGAGACAATTAGTTTGCTTAATTAGTGTGAAGATTTGCTTATCTGAGTTTGGGCCTCACAGAGACTCCTTGCCAGGTATTTCATTTTACAGCATTGTGACTAGAAGCTCGGCCTGGCAACTGGTCTGTTTTGCCCATTAAAGCTTGAACGGCTTATTGCCGGAACTTTTCTGCATGTGAATGCTAGGAGTTCACATTAACCAACATAAAAAATGGTGTCAGGCCTGGAGCTATATTCCTTTTGGATCTTTGGCCTGCCACACTTTGTGTTATTCTACTATGCCTTTTCTATTGTGAGAAAATGGGAGGAGGGATTGTACGGAGTGAGATGCTATGTAGCCAAAACAAAATTCCTTTCTAGAGAGCCAAGGTCATCCTTTGTCTCTGCAACTCTGCACCTAACCAGAACTGGAGGGGTGGAACTGCCAGCATGGCAGTAGAAGATTGGACCATGTGATGGACTTGTGGGTGTGGGGGCAAGCTCTTGAACTTTCAACTGGGTGGGGAAAACTGGGAAAGCCAAGTCAAGAAGGATGCCTGATTCACTTAACAACCATGTTACTCTTTTAATGACTGCAGTGATTCATCTAACAAACGTGGCAAGCAAAGACATAACACGGGGCAAAACTCACTTCGCAAAATTTCTTAGCCACATAAATTCAGGGCTCAATGGGGGTTGTAAGAGGAGGACCACCTGTGGTGGTGTCTTCTCTCCAGACATATAAGGTAAAGGTAAAGGTTCCCCTCATACATATGTGCTAGTCATTCCTGACTCTAGGGGGCAGTGCTCATCTCCGTTTCAAAGCCAAAGAGCCAGCGCTGTCCGAAGACGCCTCCGTGGTCATGTGGCTGGCATGACTCAATGCTGAAGGCGCACGGAGCGCTGTTACCTTCCCACCAAAAGTGGTCCCTATTTTTGTCCTTGCATTTTTTACGTGCTTCCGAACTGCTAGGTTGGCAGAAGCTGGGACAAGTCACGGGAGCTCACTTTGTTACGCGGTGCTAGGGATTCGAACCGCCAAACTGCCGACCTTTCTGACCGACAGTGATAATTGTTCCTAGTGATAATTGATAAACTGGTTGCATTAATTGGTAAGACATTCCGAAAGGCCCCCGGGCTTCAAAAATGAACATGTCCTTCTGAATAAGAAGCAAGTTTTTTAAAAAAATTCTCCAATCTCTGAAAAAGTCACCCCTGTTGTACATTAATGCAATAATTAAAGGGTTAATTACATGGGACATAAAAATAGAGCTCTGTAAATTACAGTGCACACCCACTCCCTATAATCTGGCTATAAATTTCTTAAAAAGGGGGGTGAGAGATAAGGAAAAGCTGCAGGCCACAAAGAAGCCAACTCGCCCTCTTTAATGGGTAGTTATATGACAGGTTTCTAGTCCACTGGCAATAAATCAGCAGAAACATCGTTTATAGAGTTCTGGGTTTTATGATGTCATTAACTTTCCTCCTTATATTTAAGGGATAATGAAATAAAAGTCAGGGAAGGGGAGGAAGAAGAATCAGAGGATGGGTCCCTGCTGAGTAAGGTTAAGGCAGACCCTAGAGCAGCGGTCACCAACTGGTCGCAAAAGTGGATCACGTGACCCCAGGAACACCATCACTGTCATAAATATGGGTCAACTGCCAAGTGTTTCAATTTTGATCACACGACCCTGGGGGATTGTAAGTGTAAAAAAATGATCACAAGTGACTTTTTCCGGTGTCGTTGTAGCTTTGAATGGTCAGTAAATGAAGTGTTGTAAAGTGAGAACTACCTGCAATACCATGCTGAGAATTGCAGGCAGAAAATTGATGGTTTAACTCTCAGCACTATTAGCCACAAGGGAAATCCTGCCAAATGAATGACTATGAACTACCTGCAACCAATCATGGGTTAGACAATAGCAATAGACTTATATGCCGCTTCATGGTGCTTTACAGCCCTCTCTAAGCGGCTTACAGAGTCAGCCTCTTGCCCCCAACAATTTGGGTCCTCATTTTATTGACTTTGGAAGGATGAGTCAACCTTCAGACGGTTGGGATCGACCTCCTGGCAGTGGGCAGAGTCAGCCTGCAATACTGCATTCCATCCACTGTGCACGATGAATGGATGGACTGACGGACGGAAGGAAGGTAGGAAGGAAGGTAGGAAGGAAGGAAAGAAGGGCAATAGCACTTAGACTTATATACTGTTTCACAGTGCTTTACAGCCCTCTCTAAACAGTTTACAGAGTCAGCCTCTTCCCCCAACAATCTGAGTCCTCATTTTACCCTCCTCGGAAGGACCGAAGGCTGAGTCAACCTTGAGCGGGTCAGGATCAAACTGCTGACAGTGGGCAGAATTAGTCTGCAATACTGCATTCTAACCACAGGGGGGGAGGGAAGGAAGGAAAGCAATAGCAATAGTACTTAGACTTATATACCACTTCACAGTGCTTTTATAGCCCACTCTAAGGGGTTTACAGAGTCAGCCTCTTGGCCCCAACAATCTGGGTCCTCGTTTTATCTATCTCAGAAAGATTGAAGGCTGAATCCAAGTCTGTGGCTCAAAGCCAGACATATCCATCCTGTCCCTATACAGGTCACTGCAATCTGAATTTCCCTAAGCTGACAACGCAGTGGGAAAAGCTCAAAACCTCTGTCTCCCTCTGAATGTCCACGGCATAAATCAAACGGGATCCTTAACTGTTCAAGCCTTGTTTTTGGTAGAAGGCCTTCCGACCCGCGTTGAGCCGAGATAGAGAGGAAAGAAAGAGTAATACCCCCCCCCCGCTTCCCTGAAAATAAGTCCTCCCTGGATAACAAGCCCAATCAGGCTTTTGAGTGCACGTGTTAAAATAAGCCCTCCCCTCAAAATAACCCCTCCCCAAAAATATTGCACCACACCAGCAGCCATGAGGTGACCACACTCGCCGCCTCCTGCACCTCAAAAATAATAAGATCTCCCCGAAAATAAGGCCAAGTGCTTATTTCCGGTAAGGGGGGGGGGTCAAAAGAAAATAAGACCCTGTCTTTTCAATTTTTGTTATCTTAATTTTTTAAGAAGAAAGGTATCTTATCCGTGACTAGGGCATCAAAACCATTTACAGCAGCCTTGTATAACCATTGCAACACAAAGAATCGTAACAGTTGAGGACGAATATTAGATGTATGGATTATGAAGATAAATATTACATGTAGAAGCAGAAGCGTTAGCATAAATGAGCAAATGTATCTGACAAAAAATACATTAATGGGTTCCTCTCTCTCTCTAGAACAGATAGGTTGTTCTGAAAAAAGAAAAGAACACGGTACTATTTAAAAAGTGGGAGGAAGGAGAACGCTGCATAAAAGGAGGAAGCGTGGTAGGGATGGGCTTCTTTTTGCATTCAAACACAGCTCGACAAAAGGCAGCTTGTATGCATGGATCATAACCATCAAGATGATTGTCTACCATTACCGAGAATCGAACAGCGCCCGTACAAGCTTCTAATTTCTCACAGGAAATGGTGTTGTTGTTTTTTTGCTGGTCTATTCACATAATGAATGGAGAGATAAAGTTGATGGAGGAGAAGATGGGAGACTCTCTGGGTGGTTTTAGCTTGTTGTTTTTTTTCCGGTGATGCTTTGAGCCTTTTTGTTTTAGAAAGGGTGGGGAACTTTAGCAGTGGGGGGGGGGGAAGAAGGGGAAGCCACAGAAATGGGAGGTTGAATCTTTGAGTGAGTTGGCACTAAAAAAAATCATCACGGAAGGAAAGGGCCCGTGATGAAGAGGAAAGGAAGGAAAAGGGGAGGGGACGGGAAGGGGAAAAGAAAGGGATGGATGGATAGATGGGTGGAAGGAAGGATGGAAAGAAGGAAGCGAAGGAAAAGGAAGAAAGGGAAGGGAGAGAAAAAAGAAAAACAAATACAAAAGAAAGAAGAAAAGAAAGAAAGAGAGAAAGCACAAAAGAGAGAGAGAGAAAGCACAAAAGAAAGAAATAAAGGAAGGAAGGGAAAGAGAAAGCAAGAAATCAAGCAAGCAAGAAATAAATCAAGAAAGGAAGGAAGGAAGGAAGGAAGGAAGGAAGGAAGGAAGGAAGGAAGGAAGGAAGGAAGGAAGATGTTAATACCACTTTATAATGCCTTGGTAAGACCATACTTGGAATATAACATCCAGTTTTGGTCACCACGATGTTGAGATTCTAGACAAAGGAACAAAGATGATCAGGGGACTGGAGGCTAAAACATATGAAGAACAGTTGCAGGAACTGGGTATGTCTAGTTTGATGAAGAGAAGGACCAGGGGAGACATGATAGAGCCTTCCAATATCTAAGGGGCTGCCACAAAGAAGAGGAGAGTGACAAGCTATTCTCCAAAGCACCTGAGGGTAGAACAAGAAGCAATGAACGGAAACTAATCAAGGAGAGAAGCAACCTAGAACTAAGGAGAAACTTTCTAACAGTGAGAACAATTAATCAGTGGAACAACTTGCCTCCAGAAGTTGTGAATGCTGCAACACTGGAGGTTTTTAAGAAGAGACTGGACAGCCACTTGTCTGAAAAGACACTTTCCTACTTTAGCAGGGGGTTGGACTGGATGACCTCCAAGGTCCCTCCCAGCTCTATTCTGATTGATTGATAATCAAGCAATGCCATCATTTCCACATTGCTTAGATCTTAAATAAACTGCATTCAGACATCCAAAGGATCAGCAGTGTGGAAGAAGTGGGGGAGGAAATAAACACTCAGCCGCTGCCCATTTCTGAACTTTGACATTTGTCATGGTTGTTCTTCCAAGCATTAAGACAGAATGAGGAATGAGCGGTGCCAAAGGAGAAAATTTGCTACTGTCAAAGTTATTTAGTTATTCATTTACAAATAGGATGTGATGGAACTAAAGAAGGGAGAAGGAGATAGATTAACTGGCCCGCTATTTTATTTATTTATTTTATTTTTTTAAACGCCTGGCGGTCTCCGGTTGCAAATCTTTCTAATCGAGTTAGGGTGGAGCAGAGGTTATTTTTTACGTATTAAGGAGATTCAGCCTTATTTTAATTAATCGAAGTCCAGGTTTTTAATTAGCGATTGGGCTGGAGGGCTTGGCGGTCTGTAGAAATAAGTGTTTATTTCAACAGGATTTCTCCCCCCCCTCCCATCCATCTTTCCTTCTTTTAAAACTTTTAAATCATCTGATTATTTCTAAGAATAATGAAATTCACATCGAGGATTTTAATTCTCCAAGAGGAGGATGGGAACATGCTAAACTCCTTAAACCCACTGAAGTTTATTTACAACGCTGGTCCTAAACTTTGCAGAGAGGGTCTTTTCACGGATTAAAAATCCTCTTTGGGGGGCTTCGTTGGAAGAAGGTTTTTTTTTTTTAAAAAAAAGAATCTTTCTCTCTTGTTTTTACTCTTTCATGAAAAACGATGATGAAAAAAGAAAAGGAAAGCATCAAAAGGAACCATCCCTGATGCACCTTGGCTGCCCATCTCATCTTCCCCGCCTGGAAAAATTAAGGATTTTTTTGCCCCCCCCCCTTTGTGGACCGCATTAAGCGGGGTGGGGGGAGCACCCCGTAGCCCTGTTCACTCAGTGGAAATTATTTCGGAAGGGTTGGGAACAAAACACACACAAAAAAAGGAGGCTGCCGAGGTTTGCTGCAAGATGGATGCTTCATGGGGCCTGCTGTGGTGAAGAGCATTTGCAACCCGTTGCTAGCGGCAACCGTCCTGGACGCAGCATGGGGCCGAATGTGGGCTTGGCGGTGATGGTGGCTGCAACAACAACGAAGAAGCTCTCACATGGGGTGGGAGGTGGGGGGGGGGAGAGAAATAAATAGACTTTTCAGCCTGGACAGGTCTCAAGAGAGGATTTCGACATAAAGGAGCCTTTTGGGGGGAAAAACCCCGAGAATTGTCAGTCCTTTGATAGCTTCCCGCCGAGCTATTAGCTTCTGTTACTAATTTGCGGTGCATGCAAAGGGACAGGAACACCTGCAGCCGCCTCCTTCGATGCACTATGGGAAGAGGGGTTGATTATTAGTTTTTTTAAAATAAAAATTTAAAGAAAAGGAGGGGGGAAGGGGAGAAATAGGAAAGGAGAAAAGAGGAGGCCTGGCTCCACCATAGAAAATGGGAAAGATGACCTAGGGTTATTGTCTTTAAAAAAAAGTCAACGGTTTGATTTTTTTAAAAGTTTGATTTAAAAAATAAATCTCCAAAAGACAAGAAACAACGGATGGAAACCAATGAAGAAGAGAAGCAACTTGAAATTAAGGAGAAACTTCCTAACAGTGAGGACAATCAAGCAATGGACTGGTTTGCCTTCAAAAATTGTGGCTGCTTCATCACTGGAGGTGTTTAAGAAGAGACTGGACTGCCATCTGTCTGAAATGGTCTCCTGCTTGAACAGGGGGTTGGACTAGAAGACCTCCAAGGTCCCTTAAAGCTCTATTCTGATTGAGTGATTAATTGAAATGATCCAGGATCTCTTGTTTGTGCAGGGGGCAGGACTAGAAGACCTCCAAAGTCCCTTCCACCTCAATTCTAATTGAAGGCTCGCCTAGATGCTGGAATTAATAGTTACTAATGCTACTAATAATGGCAATCAGGAAAGAAAAGGATGAAAATTTGTTTGGGTAACAGTAAGAAGATGGGTGGGACAGGAGTCTAATAAATAAATAAATGATGAATAAATAAATAAATAAATAAAGATAAAGGTTCCCCTCGCAGGGGCGGTGCTCATCTCCGTTACAAAGCTGAAGAGCCAGTGCTGTCTCCGTGGTCATGTGACTAAACGCCGAAGGCGCATGGAACGCTGTTCCCTTTCCACCAAAGATGGTCCCTATTTTTCTACTTGCATTTTTTAATGTACTTTCGAACTGCTTGGTTGGCAGAAGCTGGGACAAGTCACGGGAGCTCACTCCGTTATGCGACGCTAGGGATTCGAACTGCAAACTTTTCTGATCGACAAGCTCAGCGTCTTAGCTACTGAGCCACTGCGTCCCTTAAATAAAGAATAAGGGCATCCAATTTAATTCAAGAGTACAGGTAGTTCTCAGTTTACAAACATTCATCGAATGACCACTGGACTTTACAACAGGTCTGAAGAAAGTGACTTATGACCGTTTCTCGCACTTACAAACATAGCAGCCTCCCCCACAGTCACGTGATCTAAGTTCAGGCGCTTGGCAACTGGCATGTACTTACGACAGTTGCAGTGTCCCGGGGTCAAGTGTTCCCTTTTAGCGACCTTCTGACCAGGGGAAGCCAAGATTCATTTAACTACCAAATTACTAACTTCACAACTACAGGGATTCACTTAAGAACGGTGGAAAGAAAAGTTGCAAAATAGAACAAAATTGACTTAAGAACCTGTCAAGTGCTTAGCCACAGACATTTTGTTCTCAATTCAATTCCAGTTTATTACCGTCAGCATAGACCAGAACAAATATAAACAGCAAATATCCAATTTAAAATTCTAAAATAAAATAATAAATAAGACATAAAACCTATGATGAAATCCAGTTTTATTATTTCATTCTAGAATTTGTAATTGTATTTTTACTGAGTATTTTTATTTATTCTGGTCTATGATGATGGCAATAAACTGAAATTGAACTGAATTGATTTCGAAAGTTAATAAACGGATTGAAGGCAACGGGCCCACTGTGGTCGTAAGTCGAGGACCACTTATAATTGGTTGGATGAGGCTTTGTTTTAATTTTTTTTTTAAATCCTCTCTGGCCCCCAAAGAGCGGAAGCAAAAATCTTTGATATGCTGAAATGTTTGGCTAGAGTCGATTTTATTAGGAACAGGGTTTTTAAATTAAGACTCAACCTCTGTGCTTAACTTTTCTTTTTTTTAAAAAGCTTCTCTTAATTCCGCATCTGGAAACAATATTAATCTGGAGCTGAAGTTTTTTTTTAAAGTTGTTCGCCAGCTAAACGCAAAAGAAGAAAACGAGAAAAAAGTTGGTAGGCAGATCTTTTAAAAAAGAAAAATGACTCGTTTTTTAAAAAAATAATACACACCACAAACATCTTGGAAAGGGCGATGACGGTTTTTTTCGCTCCTGCGAGAATGGTGAAAAATAATGATTCTTTAGCTACTTAGGGCAGGAAATTCCTAACAAATTGCACATTAAAGTGGCTAGGCCTGCAGGGCCATTCAAAACAGTCTTTTGTGCCTGCTGGCTGGGACAATTTTACGGAATGGAGCCATGGAGAGAAATCCAGGCAAGGAATCCAGTTGTTGTTTTCTGTATTAATGATGGAGTTGACATGTGTATTAATGGCTGGGCATAATATAAATGAGCTGCTTCTCTAAAGCTAGTGGGGAGTTTCTTGGAATAAGTTGCTTAATCTTCTACTCTTGATGTCTAAAAATAAAACGCTGTCATTCACAGATGGCTACATGACCTACGAGGTCCCTTCCAACTCTGTTAATCTGTTAAAAAGATGTGTCTTTTCAAAATTTTGGAAACTAGGCAGTGGAAGAGGGGAGAAATGGGAGATTCTCCCAGGAGCCATAAAAAGATAGCAGCTCCATTACAGGAAAGAATCTCTGTTGAAGCAGCAAAAAAAGAAAGAAAGAAAGAAAGAAAGAAAGAAAAAAAAGATGCATTTTGGATTCATACAATCTAAGACGAATAAAGATATTAGAATGCAGAAGAAGCAGGTACAAAGGAATCCTTAGGAATCCTATTCACATGGCTAAACTATGCTTGTTAGGGAAAGCATAATTAAATATCAAACACTTTTTAATTTCCCCGTTGCCAAGATGATTTTTTTTTTGAGGGGTCCTTGGTGCTCTCTGAGATGGTTTTCTTGCAGACGTTTCATTAGCCAAACTAGGTAAGATCATCACTGCTCTTTATGATGTTACCTTAGTTGCATAATAAAACATTTGCAAGAAAACCATCAAGCTCAGAGAGCACCAAGGACACCATAATACTTTCTCCTCCTCCCCATCTTCCTCCACCTCTTCTTCTTCTCTGCCAAACCCTTCTTCCTTCTAATACTGATGTTATTACTTAGTTGAGTCATGAAATGTCTGCAAGAAAACCACCAAGCTCAGAGAGCACCAAGGACTCCACAGGTCAACCCCGAGCTAACAAATATTCTCTTCTATTCAGATGCTGAATGTATCAAAAAACCCTACCAAAAATCTTGTCTGAGTTATTGATAGAGAGGTCAACATGTGGAACACCTTGAGTTATAGATAGAAAGATAGATAGAAAGAAAGATAGATGGATGGATGGATGGATGGACAGATGGATGGACAGGACAGAGATGAGAAAGAGAATGGATGGATGGATGGATGGATATGAGAGAGAGCGAGCGAGAGGGAGAGAGATGATAGATAGTAGATAGCGAAGATAGAAATAGATGGATAGAAGATAGATACAGATAAATGATTTACAGAGATATTGAGATAAATAGACAGACGATAGATAGATAGATAGATAGATAGATAGATAGATAGATAGATAGATAGATAGATAGATAGATAGATAGATAGATAGGAAGGACAGACTGACGGATGGACAGACAGACAAAGGGATGGAGGGACAGGAAAGAGATGAGAAAGAGAATGGATGGATGGATGGATATTAGAGAGAGTGCGTGATGATAGTAGATAGCAATAGAAAGATATAGAAGATAGATATAGATAAATGATTGATATTGAGATATTGAGATATTGAGATATTGAGATATTGAGATATTGAGATATTGAGATATTGAGATATTGAGATATTGAGATATTGAGATAGATGATGGATGGATGGACGGACGGACGGACAGACAGACAGACAGGACGGATGGACGGATGGACAGACAGAGGGATGGAGGGACAGGACAGAGATGAGAAAGAGAATGGATGGATGAATGGATATTAGAGAGAGAGAGATGATAGATAAGACAAAAAGAGAGAGAGAGAGATGATAGTAGATAGCAGTAGAAATAGATATAGAAGATATAGATAAATGATTGATATTGAGATATTGAGATGTAGACAGACAGACAGACAGACAGACAGACAGACAGACAGACAGACAGACAGACCGACCGACCGACCGACCAGCATTCCACATAGCAATGTTTAAGAATTTTTCTAGCAAGCAAGAAACACTTTGGCTATGTCTGGCCAAGCTTTATAATTGGACAAAAATATTTGACAACTACTCACACATGCAGCAACAGCAGTTGCCACTCATTTGGAAGAGATAAGCAGAGGGAACAGACTCTGCCAGGATGCCAGCACAATCACACAAGCACACTGAAACCCGTCTCGGGAGGCATTCGGGTGGTGGGGGGGAAGGAAAGCTGGTGATAGGACCAATCAGAAAGATCACCCGAGAGACAGAGAGGGAGCTGCACTTCAGAGGCTGCTAGAGAGACAGATGGCCTTTATGGCACTCTGGCAACATCTCATATTTGTGGATTACGCTCGTTCAAGATGTCAGACGGCAGAAGCCAAGAGCAGAAAACCCTCTTTAAAAACCATTTATTAGAAAAGACAAGAGGAAGAGTGCCAAAGACCCTGGGAAAGAAGACGCCGCTCTGAAATTTCAAGAGAATTTCGCTCAGGTGACCTACAAGGGATTCTTGGCTCCTTCAAAATATCTGCAGTATCTTCTTATTGCTGTATTCCCCTCCCCCCACCCCGCATTCTTCCTTTGCATCCAATCTGAGAAAGAGGACAGAGGTTCTTCTCCTTCCAGCTAAAGGGTGCAAGGAAAGCATTATGATGTTCTTTAATTGCGTCAGGAAACATCTGCAGGAAAGCCACCAAGCTCAGAGAGCGCCAAGGACCCCACATTCCCTCTCCTCCTCTCCCTTCTAACACTAAAGATGTTACCTAGTTGGGTCATGAAACATCTGCAAAGAAACAATCAAGCTCAGAGAGCACCAAAGGCCCCATAATCACCCTCCTCCTCTTTCTCCTCCTCCTCCTCCCTACAAACCCCAGTCCCTTCCAGCACTGATGAAGTTACCTCATTGGCTAATAAAACATCTGCGGAGCAAACAAACAACGTCAGAGAGCACCAAAGACCCCACAATCCTCTTCCTCTCCCTTCTAACACTGAAGATGTTACCTAGGTGGGTCATGAAACATCTGCAAGGAAGCCACCAAGATCAGAGAACACCAAGAACCCTACAGTTCAACCCCAAGCTGCCAACATTCCCTTCCATCAAAATCCTCCTGGAACAGCCAATCATTTTTCCCCCTAGCTCTGTGTGACATTAACAAACCATGAACACTTGAATTCTCTCAAGCATCGATAGGAGAAAGTGAGCTGTATCCAAGTTGATCCTCCACAATGGAGGTCTCAAGTGCACAACGATGATTCGGGAGACGAATGCAGTCATCTACTTGTCAAGTGCGGTGACCTTGAAAAGCATTTGTGTAGAGGGCCATGTTCCAAGAGCATCAATGGAAAAGATTTTAGGTTTTCTCAAAAATGGGGGGGGGGGAAGGGAAACAAACAAGAGACAATTCCAGGTCAATGGAATACAAGTACAGCTTAGCCACTCTTGATAAGGAAGGAATGTGAGTTGAATGATGAAAGATTGTGAGAGATCTGGAGGAAAATAACCCCTTAATTTTGAGGTCAGGAGGTGCAGTTAGAAGCATCAAAAAGGTGTAACAAGAATTAAATACTTTTCTACTATTTATAGAATACAGAACATAGAATAACGTAGTTGGAAGGGAGCTCGGAGGTCTTCTACTTCAACCCCCTGCTCAGGCAGGAAGGCCTATATCATTTCAGACAAATGGTTGTCCAATCTCTTCTTAAAAACCTCCAGTGTTGGAGCTTCCACAACTTCGAGAGGCAAACTGTTCCACTGGTTAATTGTCCGCAGTGTTTGGAAGTCTCTCCTTAGTTCTAAGTTACTTCTCTCCTTGATTAGTTTCCATCCATTGCTTCTTGTTCTACTCTCAGGTGCCTTGGAGAATAGCTTGACTCCCTCTTCTTTGGGGCAGCCCCTGAGATATTGGAACACTGCTGTCATGTCTCCCGTATTCCTTCTTTTCATTAAACTAGCCATGCCCAGTTCCTGCAACCGTTCTTCATATGTTTTAGCCTCCAGTCCCCTAATCCTCTTTATTGCTCTTCTCTGCACTCTTTCTAGAGTCTCAACATCTTTTTTACATCGTGGCGACCAAAACTGGATGCAGTATTCCAAATGTGGCCTTACCAAGGCCTTGTAAAGTGGTATTGATCTTGATTCTATCCCTCTGTTTATGCAGCCTAGAACTGTGTTGGCTTTTTTGGCAGCTGTTGCACACGGCTGGCTCATATTTAAATGGTTGTCCACTAGGACACTAAGCTCCCTCTCGTAGTTACTACTATTAAGCCAGATAACGCCTATATTATACCTGTGCATTTGGTTTTTCTTGCCTAAATATAGAACCTGACTTTTTTCACCATTCAATTTCATTTTGTTAGATAGTGCCCAATGTACAAATCTGTCAGGATCCTTCCGTAACTCGAGCCTATCCTCTGGAGCAGGTGTCCCCAACCTTTTGGACTTCAGGGATCACTAAATTCAGAATGTTAAATCCCACGGACCACTAATATGATCTGCCTATTGACTGGCTGGCTGGGTGTGGCTAGGTGGGCATGTGACTAGGGGGGAATGGCCAACTTGATGTCACTCACCTCGACGAGCGCCTCAACAGCCTCTATTCTCCCCTCCTCTCCCAGCCACTCCTCCCCTGCCCGCCCGGGCCCTTTAGGGCTCCAACTGGACGCAGTTACTGGAGCTAAGCAGCCATCGTGAGAAAGAGTTGGCAAAAAGGTTCAGTTCAAATTGGATCTGGCCGAGAAGGAGGCTCAGCAGAAGCACCTCACTGAAGACTACCAGCATAGGCTTTCCAAGCAGAGGGAAGACCTGCGGGAGTACAAGACCAGGTATAGGTGCCTGGAAGCTCAGCTGGCTGAGATGGTCAGCCAGTTCCAGGCCATGATGCAGTCCCATTGGAACGAGGCCCTCCGGCTCTTCCCCACCAGCGGCGCTTCCCTCAAGCCTTCGCCCAAAGCCCCTCACCAGGAGGCTGAAGCAGATCCCAAGTTGGAATCTCTGCCCCCCCCCTCTGACCCGCACAAAAAGACACTAAAGGGGGAGACTCTGCAGCAACATAAACATTCATTGCATGTATCCATCCAAGGGCCGTAGTTTGAGGACCGCTGATTTAGTGCAGTATAAAAAATGCAAATAATTTTTCTGCAGACCACCAACATTTTCTCACGGACCACCAGTTGGTGACCGCTGCTCTGGAGTGATGGCTATTCCTGCCAGCCTGGTGTTGTCTGCAAATCTGACCAGTTCCCCATCTCTAATAAATACTTTTATTATTTAAAACAAATAAACCAAGCATCATTCACAGGCTAAGTGCCAGCTTCCAGGCATTTTATTACAAAATATATGCACAGGGAAGATACCTCCTGGAATCGCATTTCAATATTAAGGGGAAAGATCCATAAATATTTCAGGGTTTCAAATGGATGCTTTGCAGCCACGCACGGATGATCTGCCCCACGGCTGGAGGGAACCCAATCAAAAAACGCCCGGGAGCACAAAAACAGAGACAGCATTTTCCTGTAAAACTTTAATTGGGAAACTGATGCTATATATAATCTGTAGGCCGTTCCCTCCGAGCTGTTGTTAAATAAATAAATAAAAAGCAACCAGTCATCAAAAGTGCTGCTTGGTTCAATTAACACATGGTGGTCTAGGCCAGGTGCAATCGTGATCACGGCATCGAAGGAAATGGCTCGGAGCCGTAAACGCAGGGGGGGCAATGCCTGGCAATGCCATCAGAAGCCCCAAAATCCTAAATGGATTTGGAAGCTGCAGATCTCAAAGACACCTTTGTGCACAAGCGAATAGATACAGAGGTGATGGTTTTGGGTTGGGACAGGGAAGGAGAATTCATTTGAAAATGAGCTGCGGTGGTGCAGTGGTTAGTAGAGTGCAGAACTGCAGGCTACTTCTGCTGATCGCTGGCTGCCAGCAGCTTGGCAGATCGAATCTTGGACTTGGACTTAATCTTCGTAAATGTCAACGTCCATAAGGCAGTGACCGTTGCATTGTGAAGGCCAGGGGCAGGACGTCACGGATTACAGCACGCCATTGATTCCGATTTAGGGCGGCTTGTTGGGCATCGGTTATCGAGAAATGGAGTGGTTGAAGATCGTGAGCCACTTGGGATATCCACGTTTTCTTTGGGGCATTTCGTGCAATTTTCCACTCATCCGGTCGCAGCGAGTTAATCGATCGGTAAGGTAATCGGCTATTGTCCATACGGCAAACGTGTCCAAACCATCTAAGTCGTTGTCTTCTTAGGTAAAGTTCGATTGTAGTTTGGTTTTTTACACAGCTGCAATACTGTTTCGTTTTTCCATCGGTCCTGTAGAGTTATGTGCAGAATGTTGCGCAGGCATCTTAGCTGGAATCGTCTCACCAGGCTCAAGGTTGACTCAGCCTTCTGTCCTTCCGAGGTGGGTAAAATGAGGACCCAGATTGTTGGGGGCAAGAGGCTGACTCTGCAAACCATTTAGAGAGGGCTGGAAAGCACTGGGAATTGGTATATAAGTCAAAGTGCTATTGCTATTATTTTTCCTTCCTTCCTTCCTTCCTTCCTTCCTTCCTTCCTTCCTTCCTTCCTTCCTTCCTTCCTTCCTTCCTTCCTGTTTGATCATGACCATCTCAAGTGTGACTCAGACTTCCGAGGTCAGTAAAATGAGGATCCAGATTTTTGGAGGCAATATGCTGACTCTGTAAACTGCTTAGAGAGGCACTGTAAAGCACCGTGAAGCGGTATATAAGTTTAAGTGCTATTGCCCTTTCTTCCCTCCCTCCCTCCTTCCTTCCTTCCTTCCTTCCTTCCTTCCTTCCTTCCTTCCTTCCTTCCATCCATCCATCCATCTATCCATCCATCCATCCATCCTTCCATCCTACCCACCCATCCATGATGGCTTAGTGGTTAGAATGCTGTATTGTAGGCTGACTCTGCCCACAGCCAGCAGTTCGAGCCTGACTGTCTCAAGGTTGACTCAGCCTTGCATCCTTCTGAGGTCAGTAAATGAGGACCCACATTGTTGGGGGCAAGAGGCTTAGAGAGGGCTGTAAAGCCCCATGAAACGGTCTATAAGTCTAAACCCTATTGCTAGTGCTGTTGCTAAGACGGGAAACCGACTGAGGCAAAGAAGCTTCCCTAACAAGCAGCTTTCCAAAACCACGTCCCTTTTCTCTACCAAGTCGCTTGACAAAAACGTTTCTGCTTGAATTTGTCACGCAAGGCAATGTTAAGTGTGTCTACCCAGAAGTAGATTCCACGGGCTTCAATTGGTCTCTGTGCCAGATAAGGGAGAAGAAAACTACTCAACTGCATTATCCCTGATTCTCACATTTTAAATCTCACAAGGAACCATTTCTGTTCTGGTGGAGAAGATTGGAGAGGCTGCTGTCCAGCAGAGATGGCATCCCCAAGAGTTTTGCTGAGCATCAAGAGCATTTTACCAATGGCTAGAAAATAAGGAAATTGGAAATAAAGGAAGACGACAACAGGAAGAATAGAAAATACATTAAGACAGATATATAAATCTTTCCATTCCCCACCATCTTGTCAGAGCTGAAGAAGCTTCTTGGATGAGAAGTGAAATGTCTTCAAGGAAAAGAAAGAAAAAACCCCAAGAAAGTCCAGTTGCCTCTTGAAAAAGCACCTTTGGGACAACTATGATCTGCATGGCTGAGACTCTCCATAGACAACCAGCAGGCACAAAACTTTGCAAGGGTTTGGCTTCCCCATGTCCTCCTTCCAGAGGCCTTGGGAAGCTGCGGCTTCCATCATCGCCACAGCACTAGGGAATTCTGGGATTTGCGGTCCCAAGGCATCCCGAGTCAGTGAAGGGATCTTATCTGCCACTCAAATCGGAGATCCACAAGCCAGATCTGCTCACTGAACAAAGACCTTGGCGCAAGAAACCCGATAAGCATTTTCCCCTGCAGATTAGGAATAAGCGTTCAAAGCACGTTCTGTTTTTTCTTGTGCTTCCTCTGTTTTGCAAGGACCTGCCCATCATTGGTCTCTCTGTGGTGGAGTCGTTCTGCAGGGGCGCGGCTGGGAATCCGCCAAGCAACCAGAATTTTTTTTTTAACTTAACAGCACACATTGATTAGGCAGGTGGGAACCGATGCTAAATCAGCAGAAAAAAAGGCGCTCTTGCTGAACCAGAAAACGGCCGCAAACCATGTCAGGGGACTGACTGACCACAGATATTATGCTGATAGCTGAAGACGCTGAAACTTACAAACTTCCTGTTTCGGCCTTCTAATGCTCGCATGCAACGCCAGGGGGGAAATGCAAGCATCAAGAGGCATCAGTCTTGACATGATGGATACCCAGGCAGTACACTCACTGTGTGCTCTTCAAGCACATCAGAGTCCCCCCCCCTCTGTGTGTGTCTCTCTCTCCCTCTTTTTTCTTTTCTCTCTCTCTTTCTTTTTCTTTCTCCATCCCTCCCTCTTTTTCTTTTCTTTCTCTCTCTCTTTCTTTCTCTTTCTCTCTTTCTCCCTCTCTTTCTTTCTCTCTCTTTCTCTTTTTCTTTCTCTCTCCCTCTTTCTCTTTCTCCCTCTTTCTTTTTCTTTCACTCTTTCTTCCTCTGTCTTTTTCTTTCTCTCTTTCTCTCTCCCTCTTTCTCCCTCTCCCTCTTTTTCCTTTCTCTCTTTTTCTTTCTCTCTCTTTCTCTCTCTCCCTCTTTTCCCTCTCTCTCTTTCTCTTTTCTTTCTCTCTTTCCCTCTTTCTCTTTTTCTTTCTCTCTCTCTTTTTCTTTCTCTCTTTCTCTCTTTTTCTTTCTTTCTTTTTCTTTCTCTCTCTTTCTCTCTCTTTTTCTTTCTCTCTCTCCCTCTTTCTCCCTCTCCCTCTTTTTTCTTTCTCTCTTTTTCTTTCTCTCTTTCTCTCTCTCCCTCTTTCTCCCTCTTCCTCTTTTCTTTCTCTCTCTTTCCCTCTTTCTCTTTTTCTTTCTCTCGCTCTTTCTTTTTCTTTCTCTCTCTTTCTTTCTTTTCTTCCTTCCTTCCTTTCTCTCTCTCCCCCCCTCTCTCTTGTTCCTGGAGCCGTTCCTTTTTTTTCTTTTTAAACCCTAGAGGTTCACAAGTCCTGACTTGAATGTTATTTGGGTTCTGCTGGAGAACTCATAACCATAATTCAAAAAGTTGGAGAAGATACAGAATGGAGTGGGGAGCTGTCTCCTTTGCTACCGGCCAATGGGGAGGAGGGGGGTGGGAAAGAGCCATATATGAAATATGCATAAGTCACAAACAATTGATGAGTTAGCAAGCAAACTCTTAAGCAGTTTAAATGGAGAAGGTTCCAATATTTGAGGGGCTTCCACAAAGAAGTGGGGGTGAACCTATTCCCCAAAGCACCTGAAGGCAGGACAAGATGCAACTGATGGAAACTAATCAAGGAGAGAAGCAAACTAAAGAGCTAAGTGAACTGAGGAGAAACTAAGTAAGAACAATTAACCAGTGGAATAGCTTGCCTTCAGAAGTTCAGAATTACAGATGGTGCTCCATCACTGGAGGCTTTTAAGAAGAAACTGGACAGTCATTTGTACAGAATTGAATAGGGTCTCCTGCTTGAGCAGGGGCTTGGACTAGAAAAACCCCAAGGTCCCTTCCAACTCTGCCATTCTGTTAATCAGTGGAACAACTTGCCTCCTGGAGTTGTGGTGCTCCATCATCGGAGTTTTTTTAACAAGAGATCGGACAGTCATTTCTCCAGTATGGTATGGTGCAGGGGGTTGGACTAGAAGACCTCTGAGGCCCCTTCCAACTCTGCTGTTCTATGTTCTTCTCCTTTCTCACCTCCTCTGGTCAAAATGAAGTTGTTGAGAACGCAACAAAGGAAACCCTGGGAAACGGAATAGGATGACATCGCTGCCTTGAGGTTTTCCAAAGTAGATTATGATGACTGAAGCCAGGAGAACATGTTAAGTTTATGTAAATCAATAGCATCCAATTAGGTTCTCATAAACAAAGCAAGGAGGGAAAAATGCCCTGTTTTCCTTTGTGACAGCAACGCAAACCTCAAACTTGGCTCTTTGGAAACCAAGACAACCAAATCTGGTGCTCTCTGCGTGTGTGCGTATTTGTGTGTATTGTATGTGTGTGTGTGTGTGCGCACACACATATGTGCATGATCATTTATGGCTTTGAGGATGAGTGAAAATTTATGGGACATTTGATTGTAATTAAAAGCAGGACTGCGGCTTAATTGGAAGCAGAAGGGGGAGGGGGCATTTCGCAAGCAAATTAAGGGAACCGTAAAAACCAAAAATATGTTTTTAGGAGACACGCACACTCGCTGGGTGACTTGCATAAATGCAGGAGATACACACCCCGGTGCCATCAGGCCATTTGGCCTCCAAGCTGCTGCATTTTATTTCGTTTTTAGTTTTTGCCCTGTGCCCAGCACTGGTAAGGATTTTGCAGGATCTCAGGAACATCGAGGGAGGGCTGATAACTTGAAAGCAATTACTGAGTAATCAAAAGCTGGCATCCTGGTGGGCCCTCCTTCCTTTTTAAAAAAACTTAGATTAACAGAGTTGGAAGGGACCTTGCAGATCATCTAGTCCAACCTGCATCCAAGACCCCACACCATTTCTGACAGATGGCAGTCCAGTCTCTCCTTGAAAGCCTCCAGGGATGAAACTCCCTCAATTTCCAAAGGCAACTTTTGTTCCATGGGTTGATTGTTCTCACTGTCAGAAAATTCCTCCTTTTTTCCAGGTTGAGTCTCTGCTTGTTCATTTTCCATCCATTGTTTCTCGTCTTGCTTTTGGGTGCTTTGGAAAATAAGATTAGATTAACAGAGTTGGAAGGGACCTTGGAGGTCATCTAACCCAACCCCCTGCCCAAGCAGGAGACCTTACACCATTTCTGACAGATGGCAGTTCAATATCTTCCTTGAAAGCTTCCAGTGATGAAGCTCCCGCAACTTCTGAAGGCAACTTCTGTTCCATGGGTTGATTGTTCTCACTGTCAGAAAATTCCTCCTTATTTCCAGGTTGAATCTCTCCTTGGTCAGTTCCCATTCATTATTCCTTGTCTGGCCTTCAGGTGCTTTGGAAAATAGCTTGACCTCCCCCCCCACCCCTCTGTGGCAGCCCCTCAAATATTGGAAGACTGTTCTCCTGTCTCCCCTGGTCCTTCTCTTCACTGGACTAGCCATGCCCAGTTCCTGCAACCTTTCATCGTATGTTTTAGCCTCCAGTCCCCTCATCATCCTGGTTGCTCTTCTCTGCACTTTTTCTAGCGTCTCCACATCTTTTTTATAGTGTGGTGATCAAAATTGGATACAGTACTCTAAGTGTGGACTTACTAAGGCTTTACCGAGTGGTATTAGTCCCTCCCTTGATTGTACCCCTCTGTTAATGCAATTTAGGATTGCATTCTTTCTAAATAATCTATTACAACTATCTGAAGTTACGACAGTACTGAAAAAAATAGATCTAGGATTGTTTTTTACACTTATGATCATTACATCATCCCCGTGGTTACATGACTAAAATTCAGACGCTTGGCAACCGACTCATATTTATGACGGTTTGCAATGTCCCAGGGTCACGTGATCACCCTTTTGCGACCTTCTGACAAGCAAAGTCAACGGGGATGCCAGATTCCCTTAACAATGGTGTGGCCAGCTTAATAACTGCAGCGATTCACTTATCAACTACGGCCAGTGAGGTCGCAGAATGGGGCAAAACTCCTTTAACAGCTGTCTTGTCCAGCAACAGAAATGTTGGGGGCTCAACTGTGGTCGTAAGTCGAGGAATTATCTGTACTTGGATACTCAAGAGAGAAAGGCTTGGATTAGGCCTCAAAGCCTGCCATCTTCAATCTCCTTTGTTGGAAACATTTTTTTTTTAAAAAAAGATGTTATTTTCACCATAGCTGCTCCAGAGTTCTTGGCTTTCGGCATAAATTAACAGGGAAATACGTTTGTATTGGTTTCCGTAGGCTAAGAAAAACTGGTAGGAAGTAACAGCCTGAAAGGAAATTTATGCACTAAAGTTGATATATCACACCGGTGCCATCCGCTGGCCCAGCCTCCAGATTTATGCTGTTATCTCCACTTGGCCGTTTATTTATTTAGAATACTATTTGGGGACCAAATACAGCAGAAGGAGACAATTCTTTGGTAGGTTTTGTTCCAACAGACGTCCACAGTCAACATGGTCTCGCTGAATTTATAGCTGTGCTACTAGAAACCAGGCATGGGATTAGTGGTGAAATTCAAATTGTTTTGCTACCCGTTCGGTGGGCATGGCTTGGTGGGCGTGGCAGGGGAAGGATACTGCAAAATCCCCAACCGTCTGTGTTTTGTGGCATGAGCTGGCAGCAGATTCGGACAGTGAGGAGGTTGGGCAGGAACATGGGCCAGTCCTGGAGACTGGGGAAGGCTCTGATGAGGACTCTGTGTCGGAAGCAGAGAGGGGGACAGAGCCGGATGCCAGTTATCAGCTGCCTTCGGAGTCAGACATCAGTGGGGGGAAAGAACAGCTGGAGCCTGTTCCCGATGAGTTGCCAGGCAAAAGGAACAGCTAAGGAATAAGGGCCGACTCAGGAGTAAGGCACAGGTGGACAGTGAATGGCCCCTCCCATAGGGAATAGATGGACAAAAGGGGAGTGGAGTTTGCAGGAGACCATTAGTTCAATTCATTAGGGTGAAGATCTGTTCCTGACTTCTTGCCAAGTATTGTCTGCTACAGAGTGGCGTTTGGAAGATATCGGCCTGGCAGCTCTCCAAGTCTGATAAAGGTCTGTAGTTGTGAAATCTCTTGAAAAACTGCTTGCTGGGACTTTGTTGGAGAGGAATTCCCTTTCACCTTAAATAAAAGGGGTTTTATCAGGACGAAGAGTCGGCTTTCTGTTTTTGGGAAGCCTTGGTCACAACACTCTGTCTGTTCCCTCTTTGATATTTTGCTTATTTTGTCTTGTTTGCGATTCTTTCCACTTAGGCTACATTGTTTGCAGTGTTAGAGGAATGCAATTAAGTATAAATAGAATGCATTTAAAAGATTTTGGAAGGGGTGAAGGTGGTTTGGTGGGTAGCTTTGCCAGGAGAGGAGAAGTCACGTGAAATATGAAGCATCTGTGAAACAATTCTACAGACACCTTGGTATTTTTCTCCCACCTTTGGCCTGGTGGAACAGGAAGGCAAACCAATCATATTGAAAGTGCACACAGGAGGTGAAAGACGCTAAAACTATCTACTCGGTTCTATATTTGGCCTCCTGGTTGCTTCACTTCAGAAAAAAAAATATTATTAAAAAAAAGCTCACAGCACCCAAGACACCTACAAGAGTAGCAATCCCAAATCGCAGAGGTGATGTTTTAATAGCGCAAATAAAAGGTTTACAAACTCGTTGCAAGCTTCTGTGTTTTAAAGGTCTCCTCCACGAGCGAGAGGCTTACAAGCATAAAAGGGATAGAGTAAGGAAGGCAGAATAACAGAGTTGGAAGGGACCTTGGAGGTCTTCCAGTCCAACCCCTATACTTTTTCGTCCAGTCTCTTCTTCAAAACCTCCAGTGATGGAGCACCCACAATATCTAGAGGCAAGTCGTTGCACTGGTCAACTGTTCTAACTTTTAGGAATTCTTTTCTCTAGTTCTACTTTGATGCTCTCCTTGGTCAGTTTCCATCTGTTGCTTCTTGTCTTGTTCTCCGGTGCTTTGGAGAATAGTTTGGTCCCTTCTTCTTTATGGCAACCTTCTTTATGGCACCCTGGCCGGTGTGTGCATGCTCACGCCGGAAAGCGGAAGACCAGCTCTTCCAGTTTCCATCAATGCCGCATGCACGAAGGCCAGCTGATGGTTGCGCAAGCATGCGCACCAGAAACCCGGAAGAGGAACAGGCAATGATGCGCGTGCCAGGCGACATGGCTCTGCATGCCACTTCCAGGATGCCTGCCAGAGGTTCGCCATCACAGGCTTAGATATTGGAAGACTGCTATCATTTTATGCCTAGTCCTTTTTTTGTCATTAAACTAGTCCAATCTTCTCAAGTAGAAGACTCTATACAAAGGAAGGAAGGAAGGAAGGAAGGAAGGAAAGGAAGGAAGGAAGGAAGAAAGGAAAGAAGGAAAGAAGAAAGGAAAGAAGGAAAGAAGGAAGGGAAAGAAGGAAGGAAAGAAGAAAAGGAAGGAAAGAAAGAAGGAAGGAAGGAAAGGAAGGAAAAAAGGAAGGAAAGGAAGGAAAGGAAGGAAGGAAAGAAGAAAAGGAAGGAAAGGAAGGAAAAAAGGAAGGAAAGAAGGAAGGAAAGGAAGGAAGGAAGGAAGGAAAGAAGGAGGGAAGGAGATTATAATGAGAGTGAGGAAGGGTCTCAGAGAAGTCCTGCCTTAGCACTTGGCTACCACAGGTGCCCCCGACACGAGTGACATTGAGCTGCCCATGCCCCCTGCCCACCCAACCCCCAAGTCAAACCCAACCCTGATGCAGCCCTCAATGAAATGAACTTTGACACCCCTGACGTAGCCTTGCAAACTATTTACCAAGCCAGGGGAACAGCCATCAAGTGAGCAAAACACAGTGAAAAGCAGAACATTTCCCCATTTTCCTTCTCTCGGCGCACAATGATTTCCCTCAGGTCACATTTAAGGACGCATGAACACAAAATCCTCCCTCGTTGGGAGGTCTCCAAAATTCATGGCTGGGTGGAGTTGATCTCTGCAAGACCCAGCAATTTAAAAAAAGAAACAAAATCTTAGAACTTTGGCAGTTTTGAGATAAACAACCCTGCCCTCGTATGCATCATTTTTTGTTGAGCTGATCAAAAGGAAAGGTTTGGAACGCCCAATAAAATGTCTGCTCGGTGATTTATTAGTACCAGGGTGGTGGCAAAAGTATTTTTTTTCCAATAAGGAATACTCGCCAGAGCCAAATTGCCCCCTCCCCCCCTGCCCGTTTGTTAGCAGACGTCCGAGGTAAGAAAAACTTGACTCTATAATTAAAGCTGATAAGAAGCCGAGAAGGGGTCTTTTTCCATAGGTCTATATATTACAAATAGGTTACAAATAAGTTTCAAATAGTTTACAAATAGAAGGAAGGAGGGAGATGCTCCCCGCAAGCCAAAAACACAATTTGTAGATTTCAACGGCCAGTCAAAGCTAGGCAAAAGGTTGCTAAGCCACCATTTCCAGTGGCTCCAGTTAGTACAGGAAATCCTCGACTTCATTCATTTAGAGGCTGTTCGAAGTTACTGTTCTGACCTGCTCACGGAGCTGGCAGCAGATTCGGACAGTGAGGAGGTTGGGGAGGAAGATGGGCCAGTCCTGGAGTCTGGGGAAGACTCTGATGTGGGCTCTATGTTGGAGGCAGAAGAGGGCGCCAGACCTCTCTGACAGTTATCAGCTGCCTTCAGAGTCAGATATCAGTGAGGCAGAACAGTTGGAGCCTGTTCCCAGTGTGCGCATGCGCAGAGCTGCCAGAATAACAGAACAGCTAAGGAACAGGGGTTGACTTGGGAGTGAAGCCACAGGTGGACGGTAAATGGCCCCTCCCAGAGGAAATAAAAGCAGAGTGAAAGGTGAGTGGGCTTTTGCAGGAAAGAATTGGTTAATTCGTTTATTAGTTCGTTTCAGGAGTGTGAAGATCTGTCCGTGAATCTCAGAGAGTCTCTGTGCCCAGTCTTTCCTTTCATAGCACTTCGTTTGGAAAATATTGACATGGCAGCTTTCCAAGCTAGATAAGGTCTGTGCTCATAAATCCACCTTTGAAAGACTGTTTGCCAGGCGTTGCTGAATGTGAATGAGAGGAATTCACATTTGTTTAATAAAAGGTTTTTTTGTCAGGACAAGGAATCTGCTTCGTGCTTTTTGGGGAAGCCGAGGTCAGAACAGTTACAACGGCACTGGAAAAAGCAACTTATGCCAAGTTTTTGACACTTACCACCATTGTGGCATCCACATGGTCACATGATCAGAATTCATACACAACTGACTCAGATTTATGACAGTTGCAGAGTCCCAGGGTCATGTGATTCCCCTTTTGTGACTTTCTGACGAGCAACGAGAAACCAGATCACACTTAAGAACCGGGTGACTAACTTATCAACTGCAGTTTTTTAAGTGCTATCGTGACTTTGACTGGCCACTAAATGAACTGTTGTAAGTCGAGGATTACCTATATATATTTCTCTCCTGATTACGACTCTCAGATTAGACGGAGAGCATCTACAATGCGCTACCAAAGGAGGTGGAGCTCTTGCTTTATAATCAGGAGGCTGTGAGTTTGATCCTAGGTAGAGGCAGATTTCTCTCTTTCTCTGGGCACTGTGGGAATATATCTGCTGAACAAAACTCTGCATTGGTGACAAGAAAGGTATCCGGCCAGTAAACACTCTGCTAGCTCAATTCAGTTGCCCAGACTCCACCCTGCAAGGGATTATGGGGTTGTTAAAATAAGGTAATGATGATCTACAATGTGCTACCGAAGCACCCAATATGTCTATTAGTACAGAAGAGTTTGCTTTCTTCAAATCCAAAGAATCCTAAAATATTACATCCATCTGTGAGCTGGGGATCAACGCTTAGAAAACATACATATATTAAACGAGACAACTTCAGAGTGGGAAGGCGCAAAAAACAACAACCCCATTTTCTTGTCCATATTCCCTCGTTTAGAGAGCATGTTGCACATTCGCTCCTCGGAAGAGAGGTGTAATAAACATGAGTGGGAGAATTTATCTTCCCAAACCTATTTTTAGGACGCTGCTTCGCGTCAGGGCCCGAGAAAACGCAACAGATGGCCCAACTCTTTTTCCAGTCAAGGAACAACACAAGCAACGTAGAAGACGCGCAAAATGACTTACCGAATAACCTTTTCCTGACAACGACTGAGCAGAACTCTGTGGAAAAAGAGAAAATTGATGTTAAGTCGTAAAAATAGTTGCAAAGAAGGCTTTTATTTATTTATTTTTAAGAAAAGGAGGTCTTTGGCCGATGGATAAACAGGTGGCCCTTAACTTATAACCACAACTGAGCCCGAAATTTATGCTGGTAGGTGAGTTTTGCCCTATTTTATAACCTTTTTTGCCCCCGTTCTTTAGTGAATCCCTGCAGTTGTTAAAGGTAGTAACACAGTTGTTAAGTGAACCTGGCATCCTAATAGAATAGAATAAAACTCTGATGGTGAACCTATGGCATGTGTGCCATAGTATTAGCTGGCATGACAGACCTCAGCTAATTTTTCAGCCTTCCAGAGGGCCAGGAGAGGCTGTTTTCACCCTCCCCAAGCTTCAGAAAAGCCTCCAGAGCCGGGGGAGGGAGAAAAACAGGCCCAACGGGCCAACCGGAAGTTCGTTCCTGAACTTCCAGTTGGGCCATTGGGTCGTTTTTTGCCCTCCCCAGGCTCCAAGAAAGCTGGATCCTGGGGAGGGTGAAGAACGGATCTACCAGGCCCACCAGAAGTCAGAAAATGGGCTGTTTCCAGCCTCCAGAGGGCCTCTGCAGGGCGGGGGGAGGCCGTTTTCACCCTCCCCAGGCTCCAAGAAAGACGTGCGTGTGTGCATGCTCAGGGCAGCGGGAGGGGGTCACACTCACATGCACAGGTGGCACAGCGGGGGAGGGATTACATTATGGCGCACCCACACGTGCTTTTGGCACCCGAGGCGAAAAAAATTCGCCATCACTGGAATATGGAATAGAATAGAATGGAATGGAATAGAATAGAATGAAAAGAAAAGAAAAAAAAGGAAAGAAAAGAATTAGAACTAGAATAGAAATAGAAATAGAAATAGAAACAGAATGGTATAGAAAATGGAAGGGAAGGGAAGGGAAAGGAAGAGAAGAGAAGATGAAATGAGAATAGAATAGAGTAGAGCAGAAATATGAAAGAATAGAATAGAATAGAATAGAATAGAATAGAATGGAATAGAATAGATCACAGGACCCCAGGACACTGCAACCGTCATAAATATGAGTCAGTTGCCAAGCGTCTGAATTTTGATCACATGACCATGGGGAGGTTGCAAAGGTCCTAAGTCACTTTTTTCAGTGCCGTTGTAACTTTGAACGGTCATTAAGTGAAGCCCTAAGTTGAGGGCTACCTTGATAAGGTTCTGGCTACACTGATGTGTGTCCCTGGCTGAGCATCCCATTAAAAAGCTGCCAACATCCCAATCACCCTTGCAATATGTAGAGAGAAGAATCTAAATTGTAGGTGTGAATTGATGGAACCAAGGAGATCAGCAGGAGGGAGCCTGGGTGGTGTACAGGGAGTCCTCGACTTACAACAGTTCACTTAGTGACCATCCGAAGTTACAACGGCATTGAAAAAAGTGACTTATGACCATTCTTTGCACCGTTGCATCATCCCCATGGTGACGTGATTTACATTTGGATGGTGGACAACTGACACATATTTATTGACGGTCGCAGTATCCCAAGTTCATGCGATCCCCTTTTGCGACCTTCTGACAAGCAAAGTCAATGGGGAAGCCTGATCCGTTTAGCGACCATGTGACCCAACTGAACAACTGCAGTGACTTTGGCCTCAGCTGTGGCCATAAGTCGAGGACTGCCTGTACAATAAAACCTGTGTCTGTGTATGTTTGTGGGTCTGCCTCTCGAGGTGTACAACACAGCATCAAAGTACAAATAGTATATAAATTAAAATTGACATTTTAGAATTCATTCATTCATTCATTGGGATGGTTATTTTAATTGTGAGTCTTCTCACATGAATGAATGAATATTCATTCATTCGTGTCAGAAGACTGACAATTAAAATGACCGTCACAATTAAAATAACTTTCACAAATAAAATAATAATAATTTTGGAATTTTTAAAAAAACTGCAAAGGTTCTTCCTTTTGCGCTGCACTTTTTGTGGTAGTTGTTGTATAAATATTTATTTTTATTCAAAACATGAAAGTACAGACTCTAAGACAGGGATTTGTTCTTTTTTAAAAAAAGACATCTACTCTGGATTTTTTTTTCTAAAACAATAAAAATAAAAATAAAAGAGCTGAATAACCCATCCGCCGGAGTTACCCAACCTCTCGAAGTAGGCGAGAGATGATCCAGGAGCAAAGTAATGAAAAAGACAACAGGAGACCTGGAAATTACAAATCTCGTTCTTTTTCACGGAAGGTGCGTAAAGAATCACCAACGAGGCTCAGCTTGATCTAAACGCTGTTGCAGTGGGCAGGGGGTTGTTTCTCATTGGTGTTTCCTCCCCCACTCTCCTCTGTTGACATTTATTCATTTCTCCCCAGGCGAAACAGCCTACTCTGGTCTAACAGCTGGAAGGAGCGACAGAAACATCACACACTCACTCAGAAGCTGACACAATTCTTTTGAGGGGCGGGTGCAGGCGTGGGCTGCTCCGGGTTTGTGCAATCCTCTGGCGAAGATCCTGCACGGTTCAGTGAACCCCCAAATCCCACTCCTGGCTGGCCGCGTTCAACCCTCACTTCCCAGGAGTCTCCACATGGCCCATTTTGGATGCCAGGTAAGTGCAGGACCCGTGCGGAGACTTGGAGAGGGCCCATTTCTGGCTTCTAGAGAGCATCCCGAGCCTGGGGGAGGCCGTTTTTGCCCTCCTGGAAGCTCGAGGAAAGCCTCTGGAGCCCAGGGAGGGTGAAAAACAGGCCTCCCGTAAATTCCAGAAACAGACCCATTTCTTGCTTCCAGAGAGTCACCGGAGCCCAGGAGGATGAAAACACCTCCCCCGGTGGTGCAGGAGTGTGACTAGGCCACGCCCACCTAGCAACCGGGCAAAGAACCCCTTGCTAAAAATTTTGAAGCCCCCCTCCCCTGGGTGGGTGGATAAATAGGGAGGGTTGCAGGAACTGAATAGGTGGAGCCCGAAGGAGGAGTCAAGAGAGGAATCAATCTGGAATCATTACATTGTCACAAGCGGTCCAAGTCAAACTCCTCTTGAATTCCATGAACTCTTCATTTTTTTTATTTTTTTATTATATAAAATACAAAGAAGAAAAGAAAATAAGAAAGTAAGGGAGGGAAAGGGAACCGGGGGGGGGGGGGGAAGGAGGTGAAGTACAAGGAGGAAGAGAAAAAGAAAGAAAAGGGGGGATTGACTTCCAACTCTCTCTAGCACAATACAAGATAAACACACTCCAACCTCAATTTTTTTGCTTTTACGCATTAATGTATAACTAGCCATTTCTATAACACCAAATCTTTCTAACCAAGAAAACCAAGATCGAAGTTTCATTTTTTTTCCTTCAAAAGCACAAATTCGGGAAGTGATATCCAAATAAGAACATATTTTCCTCTTTAAGTAAAGTGATCAAGTTAACCATTCCTGCTTTATCTTGCTTGCTGTGAAAATAACGTGGTTTTTTTTTTGTCTATTTAAATTTATTTACAAAATTTATTGCATTCTTTCAAATTCTTTTGGCCTTCCTGGAAAAATATAATAATTCCATGAACTCTTCTCTAGGGCCAATTTAGCGCTGACTATTGGTGGACTACATTCTTACATGCAGATAGTCCTCGACTTACAACGGTATTTCTAGTGACTGTACCAAGTTACCATAGCACTGGAAAAAAGTTGAGTTAGGACCGTTTTTCACACTTACGACCACTGCCACATTCCCGTGGTCACGTGATCAAAATTCTGACAGCTTGGCAACTTGATTCACATTTATGACATTCGCAATGTCCCGGAATCACATGATCCCTTTTTGCGACCTTCTGACAAACAAAGAATCAACGGGACAATTACAGTCAACAACTGTAATTGCTAACTTTGAACAACTGCCATGATTCACTTAACGCCCGCGCGAAGAAAGATCTGTAAAATGGGGTGGAATTCCCTTAGCAACTGTCTCGCTTTGCAAGAAACATCTGGGGCGCAATTTTGGTCGTAAGTCGAGGACCAGCTGTATGGGGGGGAGCAATAAATTAACTGGAATTTCACGTGTGGCCCTGATCCTTGATGGAGAAATATGATATCACCCCCTACGCCGACACACAGGTGCCCAGTTCTCCATGCCACCTAATCTGAGGTGGCAACCGCTTCTTGCAAACTCTTCCCTAAGGTAAAGGTTCCCCTCGGATATATATGCTAGTAGTTCCCGACTCTAGGGGGAGGTGCTCATCTCCGTTTCAAAGCCGAAGAGCCAGCGCTGTCCAAAGACGTCTCCGTGGTCATGTGGCTGGCATGATTCAACACAGAAGGCACACGGAACGCTGTTACCTTCCCACCAAAGGTGGTTCCTATTTTTCTACTTGCATTTTTTACATGCTTTCAAACTGCTAGATTGGCAGAAGCTGGGACAAGTAATAGGAGCTCACTCCGTTGCGCGGCGCTAGGGATTCGAACCGCCGAATTGTCAAACTTTCTGATTGACAAGCTTGGCGTCTTAGCCACTGAGCCACTGCATCTCTAGCTCTTCCCTAACCAGCTGCTATTTATGGCTGAAAAATCATGTTTTCTAATTTCCACCTGGGGGCTCCTAGGGGCAGCCAACCAACCTGCCTCTAATTGCCAATTTGCTCTCTGCTTTGGTCTATCAGTCCATTAGGCTCTTGCTGTGCCCCTCATCCCACCCCATTCATCCAGGGATGCCCCCGAGAATCGAAGGGCTTAGCTCCCTCTAACGACGGGAACCAGTTTCCTATAAACTCGGGGAGGGGGGACCACAGAGCAGTCAATTTCACACACACACCCATGCACACACAGCACCAAATTGTGATTCTTATGACACCCCACCCCCACCGAGCCTTCTTCTCTATTTATTTCCAATTAATACAGCTTTCCAATATCTGCTATTTCTTGTGGGCAGATCGGGGCTCTATTTTAGAGGATAATAAGCAGCAATCCATTCCATTTAGCAACGGGGAAAATCCATTAAAAAAAGACGGGCTCTGCATAAGTGGATGGGTCAAGAAAAGATAAACCCATTTTTTTTCAAAAGCCATTATATAAAGTGCCAGGTGGCTTTTTTTAACAAGGTTTTTTTTTGGGGGGGGGGAATTAGGACAATTATGGGACAAAGGAGCAGAAGGGGAAGGGGGAAGCAACAGGACGGTAGAGGGCCTCCTGCTCAACAGGGGGTTGGACTAGAAGATCTCCAAGGTCCCTTCCAACTCTGGTATTCTTTTGGGACGACCCCAAAAAGGCAGCTCCCTATTTCCTTTTAATCCAAATAGTCATCGGGGTTTGCCTCTTTGATTCTTTTAAGATTTCTTCACGCCCGATTGTCAGTCCTCAGGAAAATCAATCGGACGAAAAAGATGACCAGATGGGCTAATTCTACTTTGGTGTAAGGCTACATTAACAAAAGCTTGGGAGTATGAATGTACAAAGTTCCCAGGACTACTTTTAACTGCCTGAGTAATTAAGGAGGATCTTTCCTAAGTTTCTTCTAACTATTAAGCAACCAAGGGCTCCTCCCTCTCTTATCCGATTGTTTCCTAGGTCTGATTATTTCCTTCCTTCCTTCCCTTCCTCCTCCCTTTCTCCCTCCCTCTCTTCCTCCTTTCTTTTTCTTCCATCCATCTCCTTGTGTCTTCAGACTCCACTCTCTCCTTTCTTTCCTTCCTTCCTTCCTTCCCTCCCTCCTTCCTTCCTTTTCTTCCTTCCATCTCCCAACCACTCTCTTCCTTCCTTCCTTCCTTCCCTTCCTTCTTCAGACCACTCTCCCTCTTCCTTCCTTCTTTTCCTTCCCTTCCTCATCTTCCATCCTTCTCCTTACATCTTCAGAGTCCACTCTCCCCTTTCCTCCCTCTCTCTCCTTCCTTCCCTCTCTCCCCCAAGATCATCCAAACATTCCATTACAGATAGAGCGGGGCAGGAGGTGGGTGGAATCTGCTCCCACAAACTTTTAGGTAACTACATGGAGAGAACATGACCAAAATGCTAGCGAACTGCATTGCTTCCTAAGATAAACATAATTTTTAGGATTCAAGGTGGCCTCACCCTTGCTGACATGATCCTCCCGCTTCTGCCCAGGGTTGCTGATCTAAAAGTTGACAGCCAAGTATTTGGATTGTGTTGCTTTATAACCAAGTCCGCAAAGGTTTCTGCTCTGACATGTGAACGGCCTGTGGCCCAGACTTTCATTCTGACTCACCGGAGCAGGGCAGGAGATTAGCTGCTTAACAGCACGGTTTGCAAACCAGCTTACATCTCAAGTGCATCTGAGGGCACAGAGTTGAGAACAGAAATGGATGCTGATGAGATCTGCTCTGGTTAAAGAGGCTTTTATTTTTTTATTTTTTAAAAAATGGTTCTTCCTCGTAGCAACAACGTGGTAGCGGATGAAACAAACTATGATGGAAGAGAATATTTGTAGGTCGGGGTTGGATCTGTGGGGTCCTTGGTGTTCCCAGAAGTCAATGACTATGTTCACGGAGCACCAAGGACGTTATCTGTGTGGTTCTTTCATGGGGGGGAAGGTTCTGCTCAATCCATTCTCTACCTGTTAAATCACCTTGGGAGAATATTTCCCCTTTGCTGGAGGTCTCCAAACCTGTTGGTTTTAACCAGATTTCAGATTCAGATTTCAGATTTAATTTATTTGTATGCTGCCCTTCTCCGGGAGGGACTCAGGGCGGCGAACAACTCAAAAGGGGAAAAGGGGATACAAACACAATACATATAATTAAAATACACAAGAGTCATACCGCCATACAAGTCGAGAGGGGAGGGGAACTCATCAACCCCAGGCCTGCCGGCACAGCCAGGTTTTGACGGCTTTCCGGAAGGCCTGGAGAGGGGTGAGGGTCCGAAACTCCGCGGGGAGTTCATTCCAAAGGGCCGGAGCTGCAACAGAGAAGGCCCTCCCCCGGGTAGTAGCCAGATGGCATTGGCTGGTAGACAGAACCCGGAGGAGGCCGACCCTGTGCGATCTAACGGGTCTGTGGGAGGTAATTGGCAGAAGGCGGTCTCTCAAGTACCAATAGTCACTCAAATCATTTAGCTACGCCTTACAATGGAGCAGTGGCTCAGTCGCTGAGCTTGTCGATCAGAAAGGTCGGCAGTTCGATACCCTAGCGCCGCATAATGGAGGGAGCTCCCGTTACTTGTCCCAGCTTCTGACAACCTAGCAGTTTGAAAGTATGTAAAAAATGCAAGTAGAAAACTAGGAACTACCTTTGGTGGGAAGGGAACAGCATTTCATGTGCCTTTGGCACTGAGTCATGCTGGCCACATGACCATGGAGACGTCTTCGGACAGCGCTAGTTCTTCAGCTTTGAAACAGAGAAGAGCACTACCCCCTAGATTCGGGAACGACTAGCACATATGTGCGAGGGGAACCTTTAGCTTTACAATGGAGCCTTACTAGGTATTTATTGATAAGGAGATACAAGTCCTTCAAGTTGCCATTGGCCAAGAACTCAAGAGTCTCCAGAAATGGAGTAGCATCTATGAAGCAGGGATGAATGGGTGGGTGGATGGATGGGTGGGTGGATGGAGGGGTGGATGGGTGGTGGGTGGGTGGATGGATGGGTGGGTGGATGGATCACAAATGACACCATTCAACAGCATTTTGGTGTGACACCAATTACAGAGAAGATGGGAGAAGGCTAGCTCCACCGGTATGGACATGTCCTGACCTTCTACTTTCCACCATGGCCAAGACTGGCTAACAACTAGAAGTCAATAGCTGGCATCCTCGGGGGCGCCCAAAACGGAGATGGCAACACATGATCAACAAAGATATGTAAGCCACGGGGCCTGAGCCCTGGAGATGCAGCTGACTGTGCAAAGTGGCATTCAATCATCTGAAAAGTGGACCTTGCACTTGCAGGAATATGCTAGGAGGAGGAGGTGGAAAAACCAGGTGAAGTTCTTCTAAGCAAGTTCCTTTATTGTTCCTCACCTATAGACAGAAATAGCTGTCATTTTGTGTATCAACAAAGCTTCCCTTACAGCCATTATTCTGGGAGAACACTCACAACATTGCAAGAGGAGGGGAAGGAGGAAGAGGAGGGGGAGGAGGAGGAGGAGGAGGAGGATGAGGAGAAGAAGAAGAAGAAGAAGAAGAAGAAGAAGAAGAAGAAGAAGAAGAAGAAGAAGAAGAAGAAGAAGAAGAAGAAGAAGAAGAAGAAGAAGAAGAAGCAGCAGCTCCCTAATTCAATATACTTCTGAGGAACTGCTTGAGGGCTTCTCATAAGCTTCCACTAGCCAGGATGGAAAAGAACAAGATGGACCAAAGATATTCTGGTGTGTCCTTTTGTATCCATGTGCACGAAACACAGAGAACCTCTCCAGGCCTACAAGAGATGGGAAGCACCCCAAAAACTTCAACCACAAAGCGATGGAGGCGGCAAGAAAACACCCAACCACAACCTCATGTCAACCATGCCTCTAACAAAGGTTTCCCAGGTTCTTTCTCCACCTCCTGTTTTTTTTCCAGATTCCTAGTTTTTGTTTCTATCCTTGGAAGCAAGGATGTGTGTTCTTCATCCGTGCTCCTCCCTCCCTCCCACACAGCTTGTTGCACCCTGTTCACCCACTTGTCACACGTAGCCAGAATTCTAGTCCTTCCTTCCTTTCCCGTCGCTTCTACCACCGAAGTCTAACAATCTGGGTCCTCGTTTTAGTGGCCTTGGAAGGATGGAAGGCTGAGTCAAGCTTGAGCCAGTCAGGATCAAACAGCTGGCAGTGGGCAGAGTTAGCCTGCAATACTATATTCTAACTACTGTTCAGGAAGGAAGGAAGAAAAGAAGGAAGGAAGGAAGGAAGGAAGGAAGGAAGGAAGGAAGGAAGGAAGGAAGGAAGGAAGGAAGGAAGGGCAATAGCAAGAAAGGAGGGAGGGAGGAAGGAAGGAAGGAAATAAGGAAGGAGAATAGCCATAACCCTTAGACTTATATGCCGCTTTGCAGCCCTCTCTAACCGGTTTACAGAGTCAGCCTACGGACCCCAACAATTGGGGTCCTCATTTTACTGACCTTGGGAGGAGGGAGGAATGAATCAATCTTGAGCCAGTGAGAATACAGGAAAATCACCTAACATTTAATTCCTTCCTCCCTACCACACCGCTTGTTACTCCTTGTTCACGTGCTCGTCACACTCGTCTAATTCGAGTCCCTCCTTCCTTTCCCGTCGCTTCTACCGCCGCAGTCGGCTGTCAGAGTCGTCAAGCTGAATCCCGTTTTAATCTGCCAAGAGCACTTTTCAGCTGACATTTTTAATAAATACTTTCAGCTTTTAAACACATTTGTGGGAGCTGTTTTAACCCCAACCCCCCCACCCAACCAGTCTCTTTCCCTCCCCCCCTTCTTCTCCGGGGTGCGTGTGTGTGTGTAAGCGCTGAGCGCCTTAATAGCAAATACATTAGGCTTATCAAAGGCTGTTTTTTCTCCCCCTCGCATTTAGAAACAGAGGTAGTGTTTTCAATTTTAAAGCTAAATTAACTGTCCAATTGAATTTAGTTGGCATGAGCTGCTTTCCCTGTGACAGGTTTTACTTATGCGCAGCATATTTCATATTAATAGAACTCAACATGAAAACTTACTCTCCCTGGGACACTGGCGTGGCTCGCCACTGAAATGTTAAATTTAATATTTCAGACATGCCTGGTGCCAGTGTTGGATTATTGTTCGTCATTTAAATCTCTCCTAACGGGGAAGGGCCTAATTAGCAAAAAATCATGCTTTAATGAAGGCGAAATGCTAATTGCTAACACCGCACACACACACACACACAAAGGACTTCACATAAAATTATCTCAGCACTTTCATTGATTTCTTAGCTATTGAAAGGGAGTTTAAAAAAAGTGGGTGGAGATGAAGTGGGTGGGGGGAAAGGACCCATTTGGGTGTTTATACACAAAGCTACCGTCTGGTTTTTGTTTGATCACAACATTTCACTCAAAGGCAGCAATTGGGCAATTCAAAGGGAGGCAATGAACCTCTTTCCATCCTTCAGATCCCAACTCCCACCAAGCTCAGAGGCCGAGGAATTAAAATAGGCCCTTCAGTAGAATAGCAATAGCACTTAGATTTATATACTGCTTCACGGTGCTTCCCAGCACACTCTAAGGAGGTTACAGAGTCAGCCTATTGCCCCCAATAATCGGGGTCCTCATTTTACCCACCTTGGAAGGATGGGAGGCCGAGTCAACCTTGAGCTGGTGAGATTTGAACCACCAAATTGCAAGCAGCCGGTAGGCAGCAGAAGTAGTGTCCAGTACTGTACTCTAACCATTGTGCCACCTCGCCTCATCTTATTTGCGAGGTGATTATAGTGTTTGCAAGAGAACTCAGCTTAACACTCCGTCATGACATAGGGATGGGGAGAGAAAGTTATTACACGTTGACCTCTGAATGCCAACATTTGTTCGTACAAGGTAGATGACACAGCAGGGTTTCTTGTAAAGTACTCACATCACTGAGGCAGTCCCTCGAGCTACTGAGCTGGGAGCTGGTGGCTTCCCGGATGCTGTCATCTTCACTGTTCCTGCCACCCCGTCTCGCTGGGACCTTCATCTGTAAAGGAGCAAGAAACCATATTGTTATTCTGACTTAGGCTTCCTGAGACAGTAAAAGGCACATGCTTAGTCCCAAAAAAACCTCTTTTTATTTCAACAGCTGTGAATTATGTCCATTCACAGCCCGTAATAAGTCACAAATAGTTTGTAAAGAGTCCAATAGAAGTCTGCCAAAGTCTTTCGGGATGAGGCTGACCTACCTCGGAAGGAAGGTAGGCTGAGCCAACCTTGAGCCTGTTGAGAATCAAACTGCTTGGGTAGACTTAGACCACAATACTGCATTCTAACCATTATGGGAAGGAAAGAAGGGAGGGAAGGAGAGAGGAAGGAAGGAAGGAATCAAGGAAGGGAGGGAGGGAGGGAGGGAGGGTCAACCTTGAGCCTGGTGAGATTCAATCTGCCAAACTGCTGGCAGCTGGTGATCAGAGAAGTAGCCTGCAGTACTGCACTCTAACCACTGCACCACTGCAGCTGTTAGATTAATCAGCCCTTCAATAAAGGTTAAATGTGCATTTTAGCATTGATCCGTGCCTCCTGTGGAAGTTAAGGAATCCTTGAGCATAAACGACATTCTAGCATTGAGCTTTGATATAAACAAAAAATTCTTTTGGTATCTTTGAAGTATTTCCAAAACAATAATTTTAAAAGGAACAAGCAACACTGGTCTTCAATTGTTTGAATCCGGACCCCAATTTATATTTACCTGACCTGTGATTTTGAGGTTTGATTTCTGCAAAATTATAACACGATGCTTCAACTTAACCACATTTATTTAATTCAGGTTTCCTCCCCTTTCTCTCTTTTATCAGAGTAGAGTTAATATCAATATGGCCCCCTGCAATATATTTGTTCCCTGAGGGTTTAGGAGCTGGGAATTGTCAGCTGTAAAATGGACACCTAACATCAAAAACGTCATCAAAAAAGCACAACGAAGAATGTTCTTTCTACACCAAATCGGGAAGCTCAAACTGCCCAAAGAGCTGCTGATTCTGTTCCATAGAGGAACCATCTGCACCTCCATAACTGTCTGGTTTGGCTCTGCAACCCAACAAGACAGACACAGACTTCAGAACTGCAGAAAAAACAATGGCTACCAACCTGCCTCCCATTGAGTACCTGTATACTGTATGAGTCAAAAAGAGAGCTGTGAAAATATCTACAGACCACTCACACCCTGGACACAAATTGTTTCAACTCCTACCCTCAAAACGACGCTATAGGGCACTGCACACCAAGACAACTAGACACAAGGACAGTTTTCTCCCCGAATGCCATCACTCTGCTAAACAAATAATTCCCTCAACACTGTCAAACCATTCACTAAGGCTGCATTACTATTACTATTAGTCTTCTCATCGTTCCTGTCACCCATCTCCTCCCACTTAATATGACTTTCACTTTGTTGCTTGTATCCTTATGATTTGTATTGCTATTGACTGTTTCCTGATTGCTTATTTGTACCCTATGACTATCATTAAGTATTGTACCTGATGACTCTTGATGAAAGTATCTTGTCTTATTATGTACACTGAGAGCATATGCACCAAAGACAAATTTCTTGTGTGTCCAATCACACTTGGCTAATAAACTATTCTATTCTATTCTATTCCATTCCATTCCTTTCCCTTCCATATTCTATTCCATTCCATTCTATTCCTTATTCTATTCTATTCTATTCCTTTCCCTTCCCTTCCATATTCTATTCCATTCCATTCTATTCCTTATTCTATTCTATTCTATTCGTTTCCTTTCCCTTCCATTCCATATTCTATTCTATTCTATTCTATCTTTTATTCTATTCTATTCTATTCGTTTCATTTCCCTTCCATTCCATATTCTATTCCATTCCATTCCATTCCTTATACTATTCTATTCTATTCCATTCCTTTCCCTTCCCTTCCATATTCTATTCCATTCCATTCCTTATACTATTCTATTCTATTCTATTCCTTTCCCTTCCCTTCCATATTCTATTCTATTCCATTCCATTCCTTATTCTATTCTATTCTTTTCCTTTCCCTTCCATTCCATATTCTATTCCATCCCATTCCTTATACTATTCTATTCTATTCTGTTCTATTCTATTCTATTCTATTCCTTTCCCTTCCATTCCATCCATTCCATTCCATTCCATTCCATTCCTTATTCTATTCTATTCTCTACAGAAATAACACTAATAAGTGGATAGGAATGCCAAATCCAGTTGAAACACCTGGCTTGGGTGACCAAACATTATCACAATCACAATTCCCAATCACTTCATTTGATTGCATTATACACAATGGCAGTCCTCTTTACTACCTTCCATTTTTCCTCCTCTTCCGAAGTTACACATGACAAAAGTCTACACTTCCAATCCTGCCTTCTCTGTCCTGGCAGGCAGAAATGGAATGAAACCAAGTTGCACACAGCAACACAAAAAAAGGGGGAAACTGACCTAACGAGGGCTTCGTTGGGCAAGCAAATTAAGAGGTACCCCACGTCGCCATTAACCTCTCCGAGGAAATGTGAATGGTGAAACTTGCTTCGGTACCTCTGCCCTTTCTTTGCTGCTGTGAATTAAGAAGATCATCCACCTTTCTGACAGATCTTGTCCATTTACACCTGCCGACTGCCAGCAGGGATGTTCACCCCCTCCTCCCCAATCCCCTCCTCTGTTGCTAAGAACAGCCAGACAACCTGCTTTAATTCACTAGTAATTACCTTAATGAGACTCACACAGATCTGATCAGGAGAACAACCTGGGTTTTTTTTTGCACAGTGCAAGCTATTGGGTTTCGGTAGGGAGATTCTATGGCTGCACCAGGTTAGAAATGGACTTGCCAAGAGGGATTGGGGGGGGGGGGATTGCAGCTGTTCCTTGTCTCCTTAGCTGATTTTGCCAGTTTTAATTGTGCAGAAGGAGAGACAGAAACACAATTGCCGATATTCTCTTTTGACCCAATTCGGTGCCTTAGTTCTGTTCTGACCGAGGCTTCCCAAGAGCATGAAGCAAACTCCTTGTCCCAACAAAAACCCTGTTTATTAATTGACTGTGGATTCTGCTCATTCATATTCACAAAGTCCTTCGAGGGAGGATTTACAGTCACAGACCTTATCTGGCTTGGAGACCTGCCAGACTAATATCTGCAAAACTCCACTCCCATTTTGCTCCTCTTTTATTTCCTCTGGGAGGGGCCATTCATCGTCCACCTGTGGCCTTACTCCCAAGTCACCCCCTGTTCTTTAGCTGTTCCCTTCATCTGGCAACTCTGTGCATGCGCACACTGGGAACAGGCTCCAGCTGTTCGTCTGCCTCACTGATGTCTGACTCCAAAGGCAGCTGATAACTGGCATACAGCCCTGGCCCCCTCTCTGGGGATAGGATAGGGGAGCTTCTGTGGGGCAAGGCTGAGGGAGAAAAGGAGAGAGGAGAAGGGAATCTTATGTGGGGCAAGGCTGAGGGAGAAAAGGAGAGAGGAGAAGGGAGTCTTATGTGGGGCAAGGCTGAGGGAGAAAAGGGGAGAGGATAAGGGAGTCTTATGTGGGGCAAGGCTGAGGGAGAGGATAGGGAGTCTTTTGTGGGGCAAGGCTGAGGGAGAAAAGGGGAGAGGATGGGGGAGGCTTCTGTGAGGCAAAGCTGACAGAGAGAAAGGGAGAGGAGCAGCTGATCCTAACTACTCATTAATTTTCAAGCTGCAAGCGTCGATTTATCAAGCCCGATCACCTAGTTTCATAGCAGAGCATGGGCATTCAGCTAGTTATTAATAAACAGGCTTCGATTTCTCCAAAGCGGCCTTCCCTTCAGAGGGCCGCTGGGAGTTGCGGGGCAAAAGGAGACAAATTCTTTTCTTAAGTTGTTCTGAAGGATGTTATGGCACGGTGACCCTCACCCCTATTAACCCATCAGAGCCGTCTCTGCTCCTGACCGGGAGCTCAACCGCCTGCAAAGGAGCCATTCAGTCTGATCTTTGGCCGTGCGATCCACAAATTTGTTTATTATCTGGCACGCGCCCAGAAGTCTTTGCAAATAAGATGCGGGTCAGGATCCCAAATTGAATCGTCTGCCTTCGTTTTCCGCCCGATCTGAAGCCACAGCTGCTCCGACAGACAGCGGGATTCCCCCCGCCCAATATGACAATTTTTAAAGATTTTTTTAAAAAAAATATAAAATAAATAAATAAATAAACAAATCACACTCTTCTTAATGCAATGCGCCATCTGCTCGAGTTTTGTTTTGTTTCAGGCTTCTAATTTTAGGCTCCATGTTGCTTCTTTTAAAGAAAACGCTCACGACGGGAATTTTAAAGGAACGTGCTGCTTTTTGGCCACCGAAACGAGGAGCGGAAGCTCCAGGCGATCTGGGGATTGAAAGCATTGCATGGCGGCATCCGGAGAGCTCCAATTCTCACACGCAGCTACTCTGTGGCACCCAACCCAGGCGAAATAAAAAGTGGCCCCTTTTCACACAGCGTGCTAAATCATCTAGAGGTCATCCTTGACGTACAACTGCCATGGAGCCTCAAATTTCTGTGGCTAAGCGAGACAGTTGTTAAGTAAGTTTTGCCTCAGATTACACAAAATGCCACAGCACTCAAAGGCCAGACAAGGAATAATGGATGGAAATTGATCAAGGAGAGATTCAACCTAGAAATAAGGAGGAATTTTCTGACAGTGAGAAGAATCAACCAAGGGAACAGAAGAAGTTGCCTTCGGAAGTTGTGGGAGCTTCATCCCTGGAGGCTTTCAAGAACAGACTGGACTGCCATTGGTCATAAATGGTGTAGGATCTCCTGCTTGGGCGGGGGGGTTGGACTGGATGACCTACAAGGTTCCTTCCAACTCTGTGAAATCTGGTTAAGTGAATCACTGCAGTTGTTAAATGAGTTGCTTAATGTTTGTTAAGTGAATCTGGGCTCCCTGTTGACATTGCTTGTCAGGAGGTCGCAAAAGGGGATCATGTGACCCTGGGACACTGCAACCGTCATAAATATGAGTCAGTTGCCAAGCATTTGAATTTGGATCATGTGACAATGGAGATGCTGCAACGGTCGTAAGGGAAGGAAGGAAGGAGGAAGGGAGGGAGTGGAATGCGAAGACGTAAGTAGATGGATGGATGGAAGGAAGGAGTGAAAGAAGGATGGATGGAAGGAAGGATGGAAGATGGAAGGAAGGGAGGGAGTAGAATGTGAAGACGTAAGGAGATGGATGGATGGAAGGAAGAAAGGAAGGAAGGAGTGAAAGAAGGATAGATGGATGGATGGATGGAAGGAAGGAAGGACCTATATATCAAAACAAGATGGAATCAGTTAAACATATTACATCTGACTTGTTTCCCTGAAAATCCAGCACTAATGTTTCCTAACAGAATTTATCTATCCCAAGCATACCCCATAATGAGATCAACTGGGAAAAATATCAAGCTTGTTTGTATATTTTATACGTGCTCTAACTTGGCAGTTTGCAGATTATATATTCCCCAGGTCCCTCCTTAAATCGTTTCACACACTGCAATTTGATTTTCTTTGCTTGCCCTTTGCCACCATTTCCCTCTTATACATTTTATTGAGTTGTGACTCACAAAGAAACATTCCCTTTGAATTAAGGATGTAATATTTTCTCTTTCCCCCATTTTTCTCTAAAGGATTGGCAGGGAGGAGAGGGAGGAGGAGGAGGAGAGGAGGAGGAGGAAGAGAGAAGGGGAAGGAGGAAGAGGAGGAAGAGAGAAGGGGAAGGAGGAGGAGGAGGAGAAGGAGAAGAGGAGGAGGAGAGAAGGGGAGAAGGAGAAGAAGAGGAAGAGGAGGAGGGAAGGGGGAGAAGGAGAAGAAAAAGAAGAAAAAGAAGGAGGAGGAGAAGAGGAGAAGGAGAAAAAAGAAGAGGAGGAGGAGGGGAGGGGGAGAAGAAAAAGAAGGAGGAGGAGGAGAAGAAATTGAGCTGTGACTCACAAAGCAAAATTCCTTTTGAATTAAGGATGTAATAGTTTCTCTTTCCCCCCTTTTCTCTAAAGGATAAGGGGGAGGGGGGAGGAGGAGGAGGAGAAATTGAGTTGTGACACACAAAGCAAAATTCCCTTTGAATTAAAGATGTAATCTTGTCTCTCCCCCCCCCCCTTCTCTAAAGGATAAGTGAGGAGGAGGAGGAGGAGGAGGGGAATGGAAGGGGGGAGGAGGAGGAGAAGGGGAAGGAGGATTGTGGAGTCCTTGGAGCTCTCTAAAGTTGGTTGTTTCCTTGCAGACATTTCATGACCCAACTAGGTCACCTCATCAGTGTTGGAAGGGCGTGGGGTTTGTGAAATGGAGGAGGAAGAAAAGGAGTAGGAAATTTCGCACCTAATTTTCCCTTGAGGCTCTAGCAGAGGCGACAGATGGAACGATTCACTCCTCGGGGATCAATGCTACGCTAAAGAGAGACTGACAAAAGTTTAAAGGCTGTTTTAATTTCAATTTTGCAATTAATGCACTTCCCCCAATGCAAATGCATTATCATTGATTAGTGTTGAAGGGAAAACATGCTGATTTGGAGCTCAAGTATTTATCACCGTCAGTTAACCAAAAACGCAAAATATGAAATCAAAACCTCATCACAGCCACGATAAAAGGTAACAAACTAAGAACCAATTATAGCAACAGCTTGTGAAATAGCATGGGTTTTAACATATGGCCACCTGCTCAGTGACAAGAAAGAAAGAAAAAATATTTGAGAGCTAACCTGGCCAGCTTTGGACCACAATACCCATAACTAGCAGCGGGATTTGGGTTTTAACGTATCTGGAGGTTTAACATAAAGCTGTGTTCTAAAACAATGCAGAAATAGGCTTAACTAACACACACAAATCTTGTTCTCATTAGCATGTATAATAAAAGATTGCTTGGATAACCAACACATTCTTATAAAGGTAATATTCACCTTTTCAAAGTGTTTTTATTTTGTTTTCCTCAACGTTTTATTATCAGCTTTAACCTACTGGCCCAACTGCTCTATCCAATGCCCAGGCATTTGGTATTATGGAGGGGGAGGGAGGGGAGATTTCCGATATTGACAAATATTTGAACTTGCTCCACTGTAAATTTTCATTCGGCATATTCCAAGCACAGGTTATAACAAAATGTCAGACAAATGCTGAAATTAGAAAGTTGACATTTTGAACAGAAAGGTGCTATTAAGGCCAGTCAGTTCCCCCATTCAACTTAAGTGTCAGTGGAATTATTTAGAATTAGAACAGAATAGAGCTGGAAGGAGCTGGGAGGTCTTCTAGTTCAGCCCCATACTCAAGCAGGAGATGCTATACCATTTCAGATAAACCTCCAGTAATAAAGCAACCACAACTTCTGAAAGCAACTCCTGTTCTACTGGTTAATTGTCCTCACTGTTTCTCTTTAATTCCAGGTTGCTTCTCTCCTTGATTACTTTCCATCCATTGTTTCTTGCTCTGCCTTCAGGTACTTTGGAGAATAATTTGACCCCCTCCTCTTTGGGGCAGCCCCTCAAGTACTAAAATACTGCTATCATGTCACCCCTAATTCTTTTCTCTAGCCCAACGCAAATCCTGCAGCTGTTCTTCATATGTTTTAGTCTCCAGGCCTAGCTAGAAATCTTGTCCCCAACGTCCAGTTGGCTACGTAGAAGAACAAGCTCATTAAAAGAGGACCCTGGCTCTGTAGGCCTCCTGGGAGGAGAGGTGTCCATAAAGCCCAAATGTCTATTCAATCTGAATATATTTTCACAGCTGCAAATTTTGTGCACTGCGTCTCTAGATAAAAGGAGGAGACTATAAAGTTGCGGTATTTTGCTGTATTGCCACCTAAAAACACTGTGTTGCTGTATTTACCGGGTGGTAAAAATAATTGTTAAAAATCCTACAATCCTACTGAGTGCAGTATTTCATTTCAAGTTCAGGCATCCCCGATTGATGGCCTGCTTGGCCTCCCCTTGTAACAAATCCAGGGGAAGGGAGCTCACCGCATCGCTGGTTCCGGTACTTGAACTGGTGTGGCCATGAAGAAACTTGTCCTAACATTTACAGAATAACGTAAGTTGGAAGGGACCTTGGAGGTGTTCTATTAAACAATTAAAGAAGAGTAGAAAATATGTTGATAGAGATGTAAACAATATGATAATAGCATTATGATGAGGAGGATTATTATGCTTAATGTTATTATTATATTCATATTTGAAGATAGGGTTAGGAGGGGAAATGTACAGGTTTGCTATGCTTAACTGTTTAATATACCATAATTGGGAGATTGGAGAATTAATATCAATGTAGTGAATGATGTTGTAAATTCTAATGGTGATTGCACTGAGGTATTTGTACCCAGATGACACACTATTGAAGAAAAGATGGAATGTTCATATTTTATGTATATGTATATGTATATGTATATGTATATGTATATGTATATGTATATGTATACGTATATGTATATGTATGTATGTATATATGTATGTGTATATATATATGTATGTATGTACATACATACATACATACATACATACATACATACATATAGTACTTTACAATATTCTTTTAAGGTTCCTCTTGAAAACCTCCAGTGATGGAGTACCCACAACTTCTGAAGGCAACTTCCATTCCATTGATTAATTGCTCTCCCTGTCAGGAAATTTCTCCTTGATTTTGGGTTGGATCTCTCTCTCTCTCTTTTAAGTTTTTATTTTTTCATTTCCATAACATATAATCACATGTATACTATTACACAGCCAACATCGTATTGTATTATTAAATGTTTACATCAATTCATCTTACCATCAACTCCCAAAAATGATTATTGGCTCTTCTGCTCTCCATAAACCATATTTGTACTTTGTCCATCATTTTCTTCTCCCTGTCTCCTTCTCCCTACCTTCTTTCTTCCCTCTGTCGTCCTTCTCTTCTCTACTTCCCCTTCCCCTTCCTATCTCCTTCTCCTCTCTCCCCTTTCCACTCCTCCTTTCTCTCCTCCTCCCCCCCCCCCCAGTCCTCTCTCCTATCCCTCTCTTCTTCCCTTACATCTCTCCTCTACTTCACACTCCATCTCATTTGCTTGGTGTATTTCAGCTTCTGAGCAAGCTCCATTTTATGTTGATGGTATTTATAATTATAATTTATAATTCCTTTTCCATCTATCTATCTATCTATCTATCTATCTATCTATCTATCTATCTATCTATCTATCTATCTATCTATCTGTTTTTTTATTTGTGCTGATAAATAAATAAATAAAATAAATAAATCAGCACAAATAAAAAAACACAAATATAACAAAGGCAACAGTAAAAATATTGGGTTTCTGTCGTGATGGACTCTTGTGACGAGCCGATTGACAGATGATGGAAGCAGTTAGCTTCCTCCCACAATTGGGGCTTACCAGGGGTTGTAAAAATCATATATATATATATATCCCGCCTACCAGACATCTGGAAACCAGCCCTAGTCAACAAACGAGCCCCACCCATCATCCAGACCATTAAAACACGAAACAACAATAGACGCACAGCCAGCACCAAACTACCAATCATTCCACTTACTGAAACACAGTTCTGGCCTACATAAACAGAGGGATAAAATCAAGATCATGTGAAGTGTTAATACCACTTTATAATGCCTTGGTAAGGCCACACTTGGAATACTGCATCCAGTTTTGGTTGCCACGATGTAGAAAAGATGTGGAGACTTTAGAAAGAGTGCAGAGAAGAGCAACAAAGATGATTAGGGGACTGGAGACTAAAACATAATGAAGAACGATTGCAGGAACTGAGTATGTCTATTTAAATGAAAAGAAGGACTAGGGGAGACATGATAGCAGTCTTCCAATATCTCAGGGATTGCCCCAAAGAAGAGGGAGTCAAACTATTCTCCAAGGCACCTGTGGGCAGGACAAGGAGCAATGGGTGGAAACTAATCAAGGAGAGAAGCAATCTAGAACTGAGGGAAAATTTCCTGACAGTGAGAACAATTAGCCAGTGGAAGAACTTGCCTCCACAAGTTGTGAATGCCCCAACACTGGAAGTCTTTAAGAAGATGTTGGATGAAATTTGTCTGAAATGGTATAGGGTTTCCTGCCTAGGCAGGGGGTTGGACTAGAAGACATCCAAGGCCCCTTCCAAATCTATTATTGTATTGTTTCATAGACATTATGCCTTTAAACACCCCCTCCCCCAAACCCTAGTTTTGGCCGAGATGGGTTGGCTCTCTCTTTGATCAGCTTCCACCTACCTCTCCCGGTGGTTCATATTATGTCTCAATGCTGGCTTAGACTATTACTGAGGTGATTGGCTGCAAGGATGGATATCTGCTGTGGTCCCTGTTCAGATGACTGCGTTTGGGCCATGACCATAAAGGTAATAATGGAAGTCAGAGTTGTCCCAAAGACACTATTTAAAAAAAAGGGGAACCAGACTTTGCTTTTCCCTGAAGATGTGTCACTTCTCATCCAGAGGTGGTATTCAGCCGGTTTGGAACGCTTCACCCGAACTGGTAGTAAAAATCGTGGGTGGGGTGCTGTGCCATTTAGGCACGTTTTTGAAGCCGGGCGCATGCGTGGAAGGCACACGCCCCAGCAAAGTGCCTGAGTGGAAGGCTGGGCCCAGGCACGGAAGGGGCATGTGCGCCTACACAGCGGGCATTCATGCAGAGTATGCAGCGTGCGAAAACAGGAATGGTATTCTATTTTCTACACTACCGGTTTGGTAGTGGGAGCGCGCGGAAGGTCCTTGATGACATCTGGCGGGGGGGCAGAGCCTCGTGCGGCCGCCGCAACTGGTTCGCTCAAACCGGTGCAAACTGGCAGCATATCATCTCTGGTATGCACGGCGAACCAGTGGTAACAAAATGTGAAACCCACCGCTGTTCTCATCCAAGGAGCTTCTTCAGTTCTGAACTCAAGAAGAATGGAAACAGCTTCTTGGACGAGAAGCGAAACGTCTTCAAGGAAAAACAAAGTCCAGTTGCCTTTTGAAAAAAGCCCTTTGAAAAAAGGGACTGTGAAGATAGAAAACATGAGCAAATGTTCCAAAAAAAAGCTCCATTTTTTAATCTTTAGGAAAAGGGAGGTGGGAAGGGAAGTCCTCTATCTATGGCTTCCCCATTTCCCAGCAAAGTCACTTGGAAACGCTCTGCCAGGAGTACAAAGCAGAGCAACAATTATTCCTGTTAATTATCGCTGTGTTTTTGCTCGGTGATTAACATTCACGGCGGAGGCACCGGGAAGCGCTTTTGTTCCCCACCCCTGAAGTCGCGCTGCGATAAGTACAAACATGGGGCCCTGTGGAATTGTTGTTTATCACTTAATATAGAAAACGGATGAGCTGAATTAGCCAAAGAGCCAGGGGATAAAACAGAAGCTGCGAATCGCAACGGCTGGAGTGCTACCCTTGGACAATGACCAAGGCCGGGAGGAATCCCTCTTGCGTTTTGGGCTGTTTTGAGTTCCGAGCCCTCCTAACCAAAACGTGGAGAACGATGGGTTTTGTTCTGCCAAGAAGCTGGATTCGTTTAGCCCAATTTGCTCTCCTCTTCCAGATGTGTTAGGATTACACACACACACAGACACACACACACATTTCCCAAACGCCCCAGCAATGGGGGAAAAGGATTCCCTCCATAACATGGCAAAGCGCGCTGGTGGGGTTTTCGCCTAAAAGTAGCAAAAGATGGATTTCCACCAGAAAACCTTGGGTTGCTGCTCAAAAGAATTTGGGGTCAGTGTGAAGAGCGTTCAGATCGCTCCGCCGCGATGTTGCCGTTTTTCATTAAGAAAGCCCAGTACACAATCGCTCTTGGAAACAGCAGGGGATGTTTGGGCTGCCATCTTTGCATGAATTATAAAGAGGTTTAAACCCTCGGAGGCTTGTGGGCAAATGAACAGGGGGGAAAATGTTTGCCTAATTCATTCCTTCTTATTCAGCTCCTACATAAATGAAATTGTAGGGTCCATGAACTCACTGTTGTGCCTCCCTCTCACTTAATGGACATAAAATTTCAATGTTTAGTTTGTTGATGATGTCGCTCTGATTTCCAGTGCCAAGTTTAACCTTAGAAGATTACTAGCTGTTTACCATGAAAGGGAAAACCTGAAAGTGATTTATAGCAAGATAAAGTTAGAAGTTTTGAGCAATAGTAATATTAAACATAGATAGACAATTAATGTTCAACAAACAAAGCAATGCTGCTTTTAAAAATACCTTTCACAAGTATATTTTATGAAAAGCCTTGACAATTGCCCAGCATAAAGAAGGTGCTATTCTAATATTTTTCCATTCTAAAGAAAGGCAGTTGGTGAGCCTCAGGAAGGCAGTTGGGAGCCCTGCATTTAAAATATTTGAAATGTTGATTTGAGGGTAGATGAGAAAGCCTCTGTCCAATTGGACGTAGCCCAAAACAATTTCATAAGGAAGGACCTGCCCAGGCATACCTACGTTTCTACTTAAAGAAGGAATAGAGCTACAATTTATTGCCATTGGAATACATCTTGCATTGCTGGGTCATTATAAAAAAAACACTAGAAAGTCTTCCATCTTGCCAAACTCTTTACACTGCGAAGTTGGATCTATTTAGAAAGGTTTAGGAGCAGTGTTTTAAGCAGGCCATGGTTGTTGCCGTGGGATTTGGCGTATCAACATATTTTGATACTGATGTTAACAAGAGAGGTGTTGTGGCCCGCCAGTGGCCAGCAGAGCTGGCAGCAGAATCGGACAGTGAGGAGGTTGGGGAGGAACATGGGCCAATCTTGGAGGCTGGGGAAGGCTCTGATGAGGGCTATGCGTTGGAGGCAGAGAGGGGGCCAGGGCTGTATGACAGTTAATCAGCTGCTTTCAGAGATAGACATCAGTGAGGCAGAGCAACAGCTGGAGCTCTGTGTGCATGCACAGAGTTGCCAGACGAAGGGAACAGCTAAAGAACAGGGGTCGACTTGGGAGTAAGGCCACAGGTGGACGATGAATGGCCCCTCCCAGAGGAAATAAAAGCAGAGTGAAAGGGGAGTGGGCTTTTGCAGGAAACAATTCGTTCGCTCGTTAGATTCATTTCAGGAATGTGAAGATCTGTCCGTGAATCTCAGAGACTCTGTGCCCAGTCTTTCCTTGCACAGCACTGCATTTAGAAAATATTGACATGGCAGCTTTCCAAGCTAGATAAGGTCTGTGGTCATAAATCCACCTTTGAAAGACTGTTTGCCAGGCCTTGGCTGAATGTGAATGAGAGGAATTCACATAATGATGTAGGGTCTCCTGCTTGGGCAAGGGGTTGGATTAGATGACCTCTAAGGTCCCTTCCAACTCTGTTATTCTGTTCTGTTAGTCATCTTTTTTTTTTTTGGATAAGAGGAGAACTCCCAAGTTCTAAAGAACTTCTGACTCACTTCTGCTTGATAGGCCTGGCATTGCTTGACAAAGGTGTGCCAGGCAGAAGCCTCTGGCACGAAGCAGGCGTGGCAAGGGCTGGTTGGGAGCAGAAGCACATGGTGAAATAAGCCAAGATGCTTGCCCCGTGATTCAGATCACTTTGATTCAGTATTAAGTTGTCAGTACGGCGGATTTGAACATAAGAGATCTCTTTTTTCCCGTCTAATCTCAGCTGAACATCGGCTGGGCCGGTTAGCCGCCACACCTCCTCCCTGCAGCTCATTCATGCGCTCTCTGTCTTTGCTCACCGCTTTTTAGATTAAGTGCCGCCCACATTACACCTGCGAATTTGCAAATCAAAGCTTACATCGGGCGCTCAAGGAAACCATTTAACGCCGGGAGCAGAGGAACAGCCAGCCAAGTGGGTTTACCTCGACAAAACAAAGCAATTAACATCTGAATTTACAGGGAAACACGTTCCGCGCAACAGATGTGCACGCAATTTCTCTTTTGGCCCTTTGGTGAAAGACTGTTTAGGGACCAGATGTTTTCATTCATGTCGGAGACGCATCCAGCTGCGTCAAGCTGTGAGAATTTCTTCTGATCTGTCAAAGCCTGCCATGAGCTATACAAAAAAAAGTGGGGAGGGGGAAAAGGGAAGGATAGAAGGGGGACGGGAGAAAGAAAAGCTAGATTTGAAATAGAAGCTGGCTGTACCACTGGGACTCGTTTCGCCATCTGTATTTAAAAGCTTTTGACTACTTGAAGCTTTCTCCTTGCAGCATTTGGAAGGCATTCGGCGAGAAAAGCAGACGTATTAAAATATATTTTTTTTAAAAAAAAAGCAGAAGCACAGCAGGACTGGGAGGCTTCAGGAAGGCTTGAAGGAGAGGCAGGCGGCACGGGCTTCCCTTTGAAAACCGATTTGTGATCTCAGTGGGAATTGCACACAAATTAGGATGCCTGATTCTCAAAAGCCAAAGCCACCAGCCAAGGCAAGGGAGCCTCACAGCCTGTAGCCTGCCTGATTTAAATGCAATTCAGAGCCAGGCCAAATCAGGTGAGTGGGTGAGTAGGTGGGTGGGTGGGTGGATGGATGGATGGGTAGGCAGGTAGGTACAGGTAGATGGATGGAAGGAGATACATAAGGTAGGTAGGTAGGTAGATTAATGGATGGAAGGAGATAACATAGGTTAGATAGGTAGACGGGTGGATGGATGGATGGGTAGGCAGATACAGGTACAGGTACATGTGGATGAATGGAAGGAGATACATAAGGTAGGTAGGTAGGCAGATTAATGGATGGATGGAAGGAGATAACGTAGGGTAGGTAGGTGGGTGGCTAGATGGATGGTAATAAATAAAGACAGACTAAACTATATACAGAGGCAGATAGGTAGATCTAAGTGGATGGATATGTAGGTACGTGGATGGATGGATGTATTGCATGGATGAGGATGGTGGATGGGTGGATGGATAGATAGATGCTGGATAACATAGATGGATATCAATAGATTGATGAATGGTTAGAGATGGATGGATGGATAGATGATAGATAAGAGATAGACAGATAGATAGATGCTGGATAACATAGATGGATATCAATAGATGAATAGTTAGAGATGGATGGATGGATGCCTTCACAAGCATACTGCAGGCAGAAAAGAGGAGCACACAATGTCAAATTTAATAGATTAAGCCATCATTTATTTCATGCTGGCTTCGGGAATTCTGGGAGTTGAAATCCACCAGCCTTAAAAATTGCCAAGTTTGGAGATTCCTGATCTTGAATGTAGATTTAATCTCAGACGGGCAATTAATGTGGCCCGTCTAGGAAGACCTTTGAAATCATTCATTAGCTAATTGCGCCACAAGTGCCAAGTGCATGTCATTGGGGCCGCCTGTAATACCCCCCCCCCACCTCTGGTTAAATGTGGATCTCAAAACCGGTTTCAGAGACAAAGAGATTCCGTGGGCACACGGGTTCTTTACTGGCAACCAGAGATGTTGCATCTCCCCACCCCCACCCCGCCCGCCCAAGGAAAGGAGTGGACAGAGAGGGAAGTGTCATCCACACAGCTCCTGCCCTTTGACACTCAATTGCAAATACCCAAAGTGTTTACTTTTCCCAGGATGACAATTGCGGTTTCGCAGGTTTCAGCAGGAAATGAAGGATTTAATTATAATAACCCCTTTTGCACAATGCAAGCGCTTGCTAATCACACATAATCATACACTGAGTGCCTCCGTTCACATCAGGCTACCTTTAAATATCATTTTGGTTGACCTATCCAGTTAATGTGCCCCCAGAAAAACCTGCAGGGTAACACTTACAAATCAACACCTGGGAAAGAGGGGGAAGGAAGCACGATGTGTGCAGTGGTGAGCGAGAGGAATGCAAGCTCTCTCTTAGAAACAGAAATGAATGTTTCCCATTGACTGCTCAGCATTGGAAAGAACTGGTCTTCTGACTAGAGGTATTCCATAACAAAGGTGCAACAGCTGAGAGACTGAGAGGTAAAGGTTCCCCTTGCACATCTGTGCTAGTCGTTCCCAACTCTAGGGGGTGGTGCTCATCTCCGTTTCAAAGTCAAACAGCCAGCGCTGTCCGAAGACGTCTCCGTGGTCATGTGACCGGCATGACTAAATGCTGAAGGCGCACGGAACGCTGTTTACCTCCCAACAAAGGTGGTTCCTATTTTTCTACTTGCGTTTTTTACGTGCTTTCGAACTGCTAGGTGGGCAGAAGCTGGGACAAGTCACGGGAGCTCACTCTGTTATGCAGTGCTAGGGATTCAAACTGCTGAACTGCTGACCTTTCAGAGCTACAAACTCAGCTTCTTAGCCACTGAGCCACCACGTCCCACCAAGATGCTGATAGAAGAGAGTATTTGTAGCTCGGGGTTGAACTGTGAGGTCCTTGATGCTCTTTGCACCGATTGTGTTACCCAGTTAGGTAATGAAAGGTATGCAAGAAAGCCAGCCAGCAAGCACAAGGACCCCCACAGCTGAAAAGGTTCTCACTCATGATTTTAGATAATACATTTCCCACCCAAATGTGGGATTCAGAGAAGGGCCTCCTTGTTAGATCTGGAAACACAGGAACAGAAGATGAGCCTTAAAGTTGGATCAAGGCAAGGGTTCCTTTAGTCCAGCATTTTATGGAGAACGTCTACATCCAGGTCCTTAAGTGAAGCAGTGGCCTAGAGGTGGGGCTCTCGCCTCACAATCAAGAGAATGTGTGGGTTCAATCCTAGGTAGAGGCAGATATTTTTGTCTCTGGGCACAATGAGAATATATCTGCTCAACAATACTCCACATTGGCAATAGGAAGGGCATCTGGCCACTCAGCTCCATTCTGTTGCCCACGTCTCCACCCCACAAGGGATTTTGTGGTCATTAAAAGAAGATGATGGTCTACATCCAGGTCTTCTCCAAACAGGGACCTAGAAGATAGCTCTCTTCCATTATTATTTTCCAGGAGCTGTTACTTTAAACTTGATTCAGAAGGTAGTAAGCAGCAATGGAGAAGAGTGATAGGCCAATCCTTCAGGGATTTATGTAGTCTTCCTTAAAACCACTTGAGAAGGCATTGGTCTAGCTAACTCTTTGAAGAAAAGATTGTCAAGAATACCAAGACTGTAGGGCTAGATTAGGAAGCCAAAAAAACATCACAAAGAAGGCAGCAATAAATTCCACATTACATCCAAGAAAATAAACCACCCAAGGTGGATACTATCTTCCATTGCTCTCTAACTTTCTTTGTTGTTTCTGTACCATATTTATAAACTAGCCTGCAGCATCTAGAGACATATATAACTGAAGAGACCCACAACTAGCCCCCTCTTGCACACAAGGCACTCCTCTTTAAATTCTTGGCTGGCATCTCTTGAGACAGGCTGCCTAAGGCAACTGACACGTTTAGACTAATCTCAGCTCCAGCTCTGTTACTCCTCGTTCTTTCAACTTGAGTTGACTTCCAGGCCACCAAGGTCTTAAAACAGAGGTCAGGGCAGTTCAAAAAATATCTCCTCAAGGAGACCTTAAGGAGGTGATCCATAGCTTGTAGTACCTGGAAAGCTAATGAAGGAGAACATTTGTAGCTCAGGGTTGAACTGTGGTGTCCTTGGTGCTCTCTGAGCTTGGTTGTTTTCTTGCAGATGTTGCATTACCCAACTAGGCAACATCATCAGTGCTAGAAGGGAGTGAGGGTTTGATTGAGCACTGATGATGTTACCTAGCTGGGTAATGAAACATCTGCAAGAAAACATCCAAACTCAGAGAATATCAAGGACCTCACAGTCCTCCTTCTCCTCTTCTACTTCTCCGCCATTCCACAAACCCCACTCCCTTCCAGCACTGATGATGTTACTTAGTTGGGTCATGGAATGTCTGCAAGAAAACAATCAAGCTCAGAGGCAACCAAGGACACCACAGTCCTCCTCGCCTCCTCCTTAAACCCCACACTGTTTCATGCATTGCTGATGTTACTTAGATGGGTCACGAAACGTCTGCAAGGAAACAACCAAGCTCAGAAAGCACCCAGGACCTCTCATTTCAAGAAAGCTCCAAGTCAGGAAGACGTTCTCCTCATTACAACACAACCTGAAGGTGCTGAAATTACAACCACAGTTCATTCTTACCACTTAGCCCTTAGACATATACCGCTTCACAGTGCTTTCCAGCCCTCTCTAAGCTGTTTACAGAGTCAGCATATTTGCCCTCAACAATCTGGGTCCTCATTTTACCCACCTCAGAAGGATGGAAGGATGAGTCAATCTTGAGCTAGGCAGAATCGAACAGATAGCACTGGGCAGAATTGGCCTGTAATACTGCATTCTAACCAGAAGGAAGGAAGGAATAGCCCTTAGACTTATATACCATTTTATAGTGCTTTTACAGCCCCCTCCAAGCTCTTTATAGAGTCAGCCTCTTGCCCCCAACAATCTGGGTCCTCATTTTACCCACCTCAGAAGGATGGAAGGCTGAGGCAACCTTGAGCCTGGTGAGACTCGAACTGCCGAACTGCCAGCAGCCGGTGATCAGCGGAAGCAGCCTGCAGTACTGCACTCTAACCACTGCACCACAGCGGCTATTCTCCCTGGACATATCCATTTCTTCCATTCTGCCTTCATTGTTTTCTAAATCCCATTTCTGGAAATGCCGGGGTGGAAATGCCCCTTGGCATCTCAATAGCGTCACAGAAAAACACGTGTGTCCTTTATCACTTGGAAAGAACCCGTCTCTGCACACGCTGTTGGAGCAATTTGAGTCGCTTGTACAGCCAAAGCTTTCAAGGTGATTGGGGTTGATGGAAGATGAATACGGGAAGATGGGCCTTTTGTATTAAGAGACGTAACTGGGTAGAAAGCGGAGGAGGAAAATGACACAGGCCAATTTTAGCACGTCTCCTATAATCGTCTCAAACAGCCGAGGTGCTTTTCACGAAAAGACTAAGCAGTTGAGCTCACTTTCTCCTGATTTCACTAAATTGGCTCACACATGACCTATTCCCAGTCTCGCCACTGCCAGTTATTATTTCTCCCCCTCCTCTGCTAAACTCTTTTAGCATTGATGATGTTGCCTAGTTGGGTAATGAATTGTCTGCAAGAAAATAATCAGGCTCAAAGACCCACAATCCTCCTCAACAATACTTTGTTGTTGTTAGCTGCGAAGTTGTGCCTGACCCATCATAACCCCATGGACAACATTCCTCCAGGCCTTCCTGTCCTCTCCCATCCTCTGGAGTCCATTTAATTTCACACCGAATACTTCAATGACTGCATCCAGCCACCACATTCTCTGCCGTCCCCTTCTTCTTTTGCCCTCCATCGTTCCCAGCATGAGGCTCTTCTCCAGGGAGTCCTTCCTTCTCATTAGGTGGCCAAAGTCTTTGAGTTTCCTCTTCAGGATCTGGCCTTCTAAAGAGCAGTCAGGGTTGATCTCCTCTAGGCTTGACCGATTGGATCGCCTTGCAGTCCAAGGGACTCGCAGGAGTCTTCTCCAGCACCAGAGTTCAAAGGCCTCCATTCATTGGCGCTCAGCCTTCCATAAGGTCCAAACAACAACACTAATAATTGCAATAATAATAAGAGTTATTTTACAGTGTGTGCAAAGTGCCTGGAAAGTGACGTCAATTCTCTTTTTATTAACTATTGCCTTGGAGGAGTTGACTAAGACAAATAGAAGAGGGAGGGCAGTCCTACCTCACAATATGAAACAATAAATCCTCTCCACGAGTTGGATTTGACAGGGATTTTACACAGAAAGAGAGCTGTTGCCAGGATCCTTTTGCACTAAATTTTGCTCTTTGCAATCTTTCTTCCAGGGTTGGCATTTGAATCCGTTGCACTGTGTGAAAATTATACTAAGAGGCGGAGTCCCAGATCAGGAACCACAAGCTGCACTCTGCCATTTTTTTTGTTCTGTGGCGGTGACATGCTCAAAGCAAGGATACCTATTGACATGAGGAGCATGCATCATTTGGGCAGTTCTGTTGGAACCTAACCAAAAATACCACTTGAAGCCAAGGATCGCCAAAGAGAGGCTGCCATACTTTGGCCATGTCATGAGAATGGACATGTTGGAGAAGTCAATCCTGTTGGGAGTGATCAGTGAAGAAAGGCCGGACACTATAAAGCAGAGGGATCTCCAAACTTGTTTAAGACTTGTGGACTTCAATTCCCAGTGTAGCTGGCTGAGGAATTCTGGGAGTCGAAGTCCGCAAGCCTTAAAGTGGCCAGGTTTGCAGATCTCTGTTGTAAAGGATGATATTGTTGTGGCCTGCCAGCGGAGCTGGTGGCAGATTCGGGCAGTGAGGAGGTCAGGGAGGAACACGGGCCAGTCCTGGAGTCTGGGGAAGGCTCTGATGAGGGCTCTGGGTCAGAGGCAGAGATGGGACCAAGCCTGTCTGGCGGTTATCAGCTGCCTTCGGAGTCAGACATCGGTGAGGCAGAAGAACAGCTGGAGCCTGTTCCCAGTGTGCGCATGCGCAGAATTGCCAGACAAAGGGAATGGCTAAGGAACAAGGGTCAACTCAGGAGTAAAGGCACAGGTGGATGGTGAATGGCCCAGAGGGAATAAAAGAGGAGCGAAAGGGGAGTGGAGTTTGCAGGAGACGATCAGCTCAATTCATTAGGGTGAAGATCTAGTCAAGAGATCAGCCCTGGCTGCTCTTTAGAAGGCCAGATCCGGAAGAGGAAACTCAACTGCTCACCAGAACTACCTGAACCAGTCTGAACTGGCTGAATCTCACCCCTGTATGTTGCATAAAATAAAAGCATCTTTGGTGATGCTTACCGAAGTCTATTTCTTGATAAGGAAACTCTGAAGTGACTGGGATTGGTATAAGGGTTGGACTAGGTGACCTCCAAGGTCTCTCTCCAAGCCCTATGATTCTATGTGTGAGGTGAAGGGCTTTATTCGGAGCCTGGGGTAGTAAGAAGCCCAAGACAAAAAGCAATGCTTAAAACAGCCTTTCTGAGGAGTCAGTTGGGGATTAAAGATGCAAGAGAAGAAGGGTATCAAGATGCAAGAGAAGAAGGGTATTCTGGACTTACCCCAAGGCTGGAGGTGAAAGCAGAGTGGAAGGCATGTTCAGAACGAGGCAGAGCTCCAAACTTTTAACACTGAATATATATTTTAAAAAAACGACCTCCAGCTAAGAAACAGTGACCTTGGACGTCAAGCCCTGCTTTCTAGCTTGATCCACCTTTAATATTGCAGCTTAAACTAAATCAACAGTGCATTTCTAAAATCTACCTTGTATCCTTCCCAATATACTGGGGAATACTGAAAGGTTGACAAAGTCATCTGTAGGAGAAGGCAGCTGACAGTTGGGTCAAAACTCAAAGCATGGCGTTTAAACTTCTGGCAAACTGTCGTTTTAAGACTTTTCAGCATTTCTAGGTCAGGCGACTCATTGAGTCCAAGAAAGGATCCGCTTTGAAGAACTTGGACCGTATAGAGCCATAAGGGCGAAACTTTTTCTTACGGCGTGCCCAAATTTCATGCCCGGGCGCTATTGCGCACACCCAATCAATCTCCCCACCCAACTGCGCATGTGCACATGACACCCCCCTGCGCATATGTGTGAGACCCCTCCCCAGGCTCTGAAGGCTGGGGAGGGTGAAAACAGCCCCAACGGGACAACCGGAAATTCAGAAACAAAATGTTAAAAATCAGCTGGCCAGTGTGCGCATGCGTGCCAGAGCTGGTGGTGATGTGCCACCAAATATGGCCCCATGTGGCACATGTGCCATAGGTTTGCCATCAGGGGCATAGAGTTTATCAGACATTTAATTGGTGGGGCGGGGAGAGGGGGCAGTTAATTGTATGACCATTGCTTGTTGAAACGTGTTCATTAACATGAAACAACAGATGGAAACCAATCAAGGAGAGAAATAATTTAGAATTAAAGAGAAACCTCCTAATAGTGAGGACCGTTAACCAGTGGAACAGTTCACCACCAGAAGTTGTGGGTGCTCCAACACTGGAGGTTTTTAAGAAGAGACTAGACAGCCACTTATCTGAACTGGTATAGGTTATCCCGCTTGAACAGGGGGTTGGACTAGAAGACCTCCAAGGTCACTTCTAGCTCTATTCTATTGAAGTTTTTAGAAATATAATCTAATGGTTGGGTTGGCAATATATAAATCGTGTAACAATGTTGTACCTGTACCTGAAAAAACTGCAGGCTGCAAGAACCATTTGCAACACTCAGCTGACCCTGAGGACACAGACAAACCTCCAAGTGCTCCAATGACCCTCTAAAAGGATGCAAATGGCCAGCTGTCTGCAAGGAGTATAAATCCTTCCATTCCCCACCATTCTTTCAGAGCTGAAGAAGCTTCTTGGATGAGAAGCAAAACATCTTCAAAGGAAAAAACAAGTAAGTCCAGCTGCTTTCTGAAAAAGCACCTCGGGGACAACCATGGCCTGGATGACTGAGAATTTCTACAGCCATGCAATTTGGGATGAAGACCCTTTGAATCGTGTGGGAATAGGAATGGATTTTCAGAGGAAAAACTGCAGACTACAGGAACCATTTGCTCCGCTCAGGTGACCCTGAGGACACAGATACCCCTCCAAGGGGTCTCAACGACCTTCTAAAAGGATGCAAATGACCAGCTGTCTGCAAGGAGCATAAATCCTTCCATTCCTCACCACCAGTCAGAGCTGAAGAAGCTTCTTGGAGGAGAAGCAAAATGACTTCAAAAGAAAAAAACAAGGAAGTCCAGTTGCCTCTTGAAAAAAAAACACCCTTGGGACAACCATGACCTGGATGGCTGAGGCTCTCCATAGACATCCAGCATGACAATGTTAAGGGGTTGGGCAACTTCAGGAGGACCAAGGTTAACCATCCTGCCTTATGGATAAACAACCATTTCAGAGTCAAGAAGAAGATAAGAACCAAAGGTGGAAAGGTGAGCTGTGGTTCCATCCACATGTGGCGCTCTACTCTCTCAATCCTGCAAGTCAAGAAAGGTGATCAATTCAAATCAAGCAGAGGATATTGTAACAGCTGTGGACCCAGGGATCTGTTGTGGCCCGCAGGCGGTCTGTGGAACTGGCAGCGGAGTCCGACAGTGAAGAGGTTGGGGAGGAACACGGGCCAGTCCAGGGGGCTGAGGAAAGTTCAGATGAGGGCTCTGCGTCAGAGGCAGAGAGGGAGCTAGACACCAGTGAGGCAGAAGAACAGCTGGAGCCTGTTCCCAGAGCTGCCAGAAGACAAGGACAACTAAGAAAGCAGGGTTGACTTAAGAGTAAAGCCACACTTTGGAGGTGATTGGCCCCTCCCAAAGGAAATAAAAGAGGAGTGAATGGGGAGAGGGCTTTTGCAGGAAACAATTCATTCATTCGGTCGGTTTGGTTGATGTGTGACTCTAAGAGACTCTGCGCCAAGTTTTGCCTTGCCCTGCATTTGGAACTAGTTATCTGGCAGCTCTCCAAGCGAGATAAGGTTCGTGTTGATAAATATTCCTCTGAAAGACTGTTTGCCAAGCCTTGCTGACTGTGAGTGAAAACAGGATGGAATTTATGGAAAGCAAAGCACAGCTTTGTAATATTTAGTTGGCAACCTAGCCCCCAAAGGCTAAATTGTAATGACAAGACTTGGAGCCCAGCAATCTAAATTCCTGAATAATTCACTCAACACAAAGGTATCCGGCAGGGTTTTATGTCCACCTGCAACTGAGAAGGGGGCCAGGAAATAAATAGAAGCCAGCAGTTACAAATAGGCAGGCCTATTTGTAACTGCTTTTCTGATATTCTAAAGCTTTTATCAAGTTTGGCAGTGAGATGGCTCAAGAGCTGATAATAGGATAAATGAATGGGAGGAATAATCTCAGGGAGTCTTCCAAAGATATTATTAAGAGCAAAAGCTCTTCTTGGAGAACTGTAACGGTAAAGGTTCCCCTCGCACATATGTGCTAGTTGTTCCCAACTCTAGGGAGCGGTGCTCATCTCCGTTTCAAAGCCGAAGAACCAGCACTCTCCAAAGACATCTCCGTGGTCATGTGGCCGTCATGACTCAACACAGAAGGTGCACGGCACGCTGTTCCCTTCCCACCAAAGGTGGTCCCTATTTGTCTACTTGCATTTGTTACATGCTTTCGAACTGCTAGGTTGGCAGAAGCTGGGACAATAAGGGAGCTCACTCTGTTACGCGGTGCTAGGGATTCGAACCGCCCAACTGCCAACCTTTCTGATTGACAAGCTCAGCGTCTTAGCCACTGAGCCACCATGTCCCCTTGGAGAACTGTAGTCCCTCTCTAACCAGAGTAGGCCTTCTGGCCCAAAACAGCTGCCCATCTGGAATTCAGGTGCCTTACCCAGAAAAAGATCTTGTTACAAGCAATTTAGCAAAAAAGTCCAGTCCATGCACATCAATCGCAAACCTGACAGCCCGTCCAAGCGCATTAGTGTCAGCAGTCATGTATGCTTTATGTCCAGGAGAAAAAGAGGAAGAGGGAGATACGTTATCTGTTGGTTGCACACTGGCAGAGAGAATTGTGAGCGAGGCAGACGCCATTCTGGGTTACCATGACTGCCAGCCAGGTTGGGAGTTCTGCTCAAGGGGGGGGGGGGGAGATGACCCAAATTGTGGATTCACACGCAGCTATTTCTCCAGACCGCTTTTATTGGTGGAAGGATGGAAGGGGGATCAAGAAGCTATTCTCCAAGACACCTGAAGGCCAGACAAGGAATGACAGATGGAAAATAAACAAGGAGAGATCAACCTGGAAATAAGGAGGAGCTTTCCGACAGTGAGAACAATCAACCCATGGGACAGAAGTCGCCTTTGGAAGCTGTGGGAGCTTCATCCCTGGAAGCTTTTCAGAAGAAACTGGACTGCCCTCGGTCAGGAATGGTGTAAGGTCTCCTGCTTGGGCGGGGAGGTTGGACTAGATGACCTACAAGGTTCCTTCAAACCCTGTTAATCTCTAAAGATTAGAAAGCAAATGCTGACATCACACCGATGATGATGAAATCCGCGCAAAGCTGCTTAGAGGTCTGTCATATTTTTTTACAACATAGAATCACAGGGCTGGAAGGGAGTTGGAGATCTTCTAGTCCAACCCTCTGCTCAGGGCAGGAGAACTTATACCAGTGATGGCGAACCTTGTTTGCCTCTGGTGCCAAAAGCACACCCCCATAATGTAATGCCCCTTGTGCTGTGCCCCCTGCACACGTGGGCATGATCCCCTCCGCTGTCCCGCGCATGGCTTTCTTGGATCCTGGGGAGGGCGAAAATGGCCTCCCCCATCCGCACGGAGGCTCTCTGGAGATTTGATCTTGCAGTCCTTCACTCCCTCAGATATTGGGAGACTGCTATCATGTCTCCCCTAGTCCTTCTCTTCATTAGACTAGACATACCCAGTTCCTGCAACCGTTCTTCTTCATATGTTTTAGCCTCCAGTCCCCTAATCCTCTTTGTTGCTCTTCTCTGCACTGGAGGTTCCAGAGTCTCAACTTATATTGGATCTAGGCCAATATCCAGTGAAGAACTGACCCTGTCTTTCTCCAGAAGGCCTGGAGAAGAAAGAGGCAGAATAAATGTCCTTATTAGTCACTGTAAATGACCCTTAAGCATGGAGTCAAATATTAGGTATGTGGCACGGCACCCTGTTAGCTTCTAGCCCCTGAGAGATAGGGATGCTTTTAATTAACATCTGAGGGGGGGTCTCCATTTTTGTAATCCCCCCCATTACTGATTAAACAGCAAGATCCAGAGTCCAATCACGGTCCAATTGGGAAGATGTGAAGTTGCAGAGGTGTTACCTTTCTGAAATGGTCTGCAAATTGATTTCTTTTATTGAATTAATAAGTGTTATCAATGCTGTACAGAAGGCAAAATTGCTGCTGAATGCAAGTGATAACATATAATTACGGAAAATCAAATCCTAATCTGCAGAGCTGAACCAGGTGTCAACATTTTAATTGTAGTTAGCGGGATGCATTTAACACCGGGGAGCAGGGGGAGTAAGAAAAAAAGAGAATCTCGTGGGTGCAATTTTTTTTTAAAAAAATCCAGAGAATCTGGTACTTTCCAAATAGTCTGGAAATGGGATGGATTAAGTGAGAAATGTGAGTGCTTATAATCCACGGAAACTTATTTCTTTAGTAAGGTAAAAGTAAAGGTTCCCCTCGCACATGTATGCCAATCGTTCCCGACTCTAGGGGGCGGTGCTCATCTCTGTTTCAAAGCCGAAGAGCCAGCGCTGTCCGAAGATGCTTGCTTGCTTGCTTGCTTGCTTGCTTGCTTGCTTGCTTGCTTGCTTGCTTGCTTGCTTCCTTCCTTATCACTGGATGTTTTTAAGAAGAGACTAGACAGCCACCTGTCTGAAATGATATAGGTTCTCCTGATTGAGGTGGACTAGAAGACCTCCAAGGTCCCTTCCAACTCTGTTATACTGCTTGCTTGCTTGCTTGCTTGCTTGCTTGCTTGCTTGCTTGCTTGCTTGCTTGCTTGCTTGCTTGCTTGCTTGCTTCCTTCCTTCCTTCCTTCCTTCCTTCCTTCCTTCCTTCCTTCCTTCCTTCCTTCCTTCCTTCCTTCCTTCTCCATGACTATCACTGGAGGTTTTTAAGAAGAGACTGGACGGCCATTTGTCTGAAACGGTATAGGTTCTCCTGCTTGAGTAATGGGGCTGGACTAGAAGACCTTCGGGGTCCCTTCCAACTCTATTCTGATTGATCTGCCCCAAATGCCTTCTCTCCTGCCAGCCAGAGTCTTCAGCTATTTAAAAAAGAAAAAACTCTCTTTAGGAATGACAGCCTTGTTGACAGGAGGGAGGTGTCAGAGTCAAGCACATACAGAGACAGCTGTTCTCCAAGCCCAGAAGACCAATTGATGTAATAACTAACTTAGCTAAATCACTGTTGCTTAAATTGGCACAATTAGTGGCTGAACTTCTTTTGTGGACGCTCAAATCAGTTTAAGGGGGTCAGGAGGGAGATTTATTTCTCTATTTTTTTGGCTCGCTCTGGATAATGCAATCTGTTGATGCGGATCTCGTGGAAAGGATGGTGGGGCCTGCCAAGTTTAGCTACCCTCGACAAGAGTAGGGAACGAAGGTAGTATTCAGCCGGTTTGGATCCGTTTGCCCAAACCAGTAGAGTAAATCACAGGTGGGCTCTATGCCTGTGATGGCATACAGAGCCCTCTCTGCGGGCACGCGAGCCATCACCCCAGCTCAGGTCCACCGCACATGAGCGTGTGCGCCTCCTGCCAGCCAGATGTTTAAGGATCTCTGACGCGCATGCACGGGGGATGTGGGAGCCGTGCATGCGTGCGCAGTGGCATGTGCGGGGATTGTGCATACATGCACGGGAGTGAGGTGCAAGCGAGGTTCAGGCATGCAGGGGGGGTGTCACGCAGATATGCACGAGGGGTCATGCACGCATGTGCCGGGGAGCGGGAGAGTCTCACACGCCTTTTTGGCATGGAACGACAAAAAGATTAGCCATCGCTGCTCTACGCCATCCTATTTAGGCATGTTTATGAGTCCAGGCGCATGCACGGAAGATGTGCGTGAGAGCAAAGTGCATGAATGGAACCCGTAGCAACGAAATGTGTGACCCACCGCAGGTAGGGAAAAGTCCGCCGAGAACTGGATTTGGGGTTTATGACTTGATGGACACATATGGAAATGGTCTGCCATGGCTTTATCCCAGACTGGTTTATGCTGGCACCACCAGTTTGGTCTGTAGCCCTGGGTAGCCCTGGAAGTCTCTGAAGGACTAATGAGGCTTAGCCACCTGCCTATCCATCTTCCCAGGATGTGCCGGAATCTCGTGCCAAGAAAGTCCTGGCAGATTTTGGTGGCATCTCCCAATCCCTTCTCATTGCCCAAGCAATGAAAAACCTTGGTGTTTTTAGCCATCATTCTCTCGAGTAGGCAAACTGAGTCAATTTGTTTGGTTTTTTTAAAATCTTCTTACTCTTGATTTGAGTGGGTGGAGATGTAAGATCTAAGATGTGTTGGTCCATTTCTGAGTTCACATAGCCCTCTACACTCCAGGTGGCCCCTCCCAGAGAAAATAAAAGAGGAGCGAAAGGGGAGTGGAATTTGCAGGAGACAATAAGTTCGCTTCATTGGTTCGTGACTCTCCGAGACTCCTTGCCAAGTTCTGCAGATATCGGCCTGGCAGCTCTCCAAGCCAGAGAAGGTCTGTGAATGTAAATCCTCCCTCGAAAGACTTTGCTGGATGTGAATGAGCAGAATTCACAGTCAATTAATAAAAGGGGTTTTTTTTGTCCAGGACAAGGAGTTTGCTTCATGCTCTTGGGAAGCCTCGGTCAGAACAGTAGCTTTAAACTGTCACTAAATAAACGGATGTAAATCAAGGACTTTAATTCCATTCTGGTGTTCTCCCCAAGTGTGTTGCAGGGAAAAAAAAGGCCCACTTGCAATGGAAAATCTAGAATCTTTCCCCAGTGCCAAATACATCTTCATTCCCTTCTTCGTGTATTTCGGGAGATAGCAAAAGCGCTTTGTTTTTATATAAAGTCTTTTGCAGATAACAAAGCCTTTGACAGTTCTAATAACAGACCGGTACGGTTTCCTAGTGCTACCGTGGGATGATAATTGTACTCATTTTTTTTTCTATTTCTCCGCTGCCGTGGATTAAAGTTTATCTCACCGTTTTATCTCTTGCATGGAGAAGCCGCATTTTCGGTGCTTTCATTGTTTTTATTAAGCTGCCCCGTTTGCCACCTTGAGAGTAATTTTTAAGGAAGATACCTGGGCGATAAAAGTTTTAGAGAACCGCTTGTAAAAACAACCCTCTTAATGTTTACACCCCCCCAAGAAAACTTGAAACATGCATCGGTTTCCATGTAATCCCAACTTCCCCTATTTTCTCTAGGTACCATTGTAGATCCTTCAGGAAGACAAAGGTATAGGTAATCCTGCTGTGCCAGCCAGTGCCAGCAGAGATAGCAACAGTTATGGACAGTGAGGAGGTTGGGGAGGAACATTGCTGCCGTCGGATGGGAAAGCAGAGAGGCCTGTAGAAAGTTAGCAGCCACTCACCTCCTAGAAGAATGGAATATTTTGAGGAATATCTTAAAAAGGCAGGATAAAATATTTCCCCTAAGAGAGAAATAAAAAATCTTAAGGGAGGCAGAAAATCAGAGCTTCAGCTCCCTGCCCCCCAGCAGATATTCAGTGCCCATTGAGAAAGATTGGGCCATCCCATCTACAAAACAAAAGACCTTCAGATCCAGAGTGATGAGATTAAAACATGACACTTGAGGACACAATGGGAATAATCCATTAAGACACAGAGCTCACTACTTTGGACAATCTCCTAGGGACACTGCATCACCATCCAAACTTCAACCAAACTTAGCTCAGACAACCTACAGAGCCAGCTATGACCCCTACGACATCCAGCAAAATACATGTTCTTGCACAGGAACCAACTCTTATATACAGTTCGGCAAATCAAAGCCACGCCAGGACTCCAAACTCTCTCTTATGGCCCCATACAAACAAATACTATGTTTCCATTTCCAAACAGTCCCCATTGGCTGACCTGTTACCATGTCTATTCCAGTCTATGAACATTCATACTCTGACAGGCTGCATTAACAGAAGGATAGAACTAAGATTATGTAGTGTGTTAGGACTGCTTTAGAAGGCCTTGGTAAGGCCACACTTGGAATATTGCATGAAATTTTGGTCACAGTATGAAACATAGATGTTGAGACTCTGGAAAGAATCCAGACAAGAGCAACAAAGATGATTAGGGGGCTGGAGGCTAAAACATACGAAGAACGGTTGCTGGAATTGAGTAGTTTAATGAAAAGAAGGACTTGGGGAGACACGATAGCAGTACTTCAATATTTGAGGGGCTGCCACAAAAAAGAGGGGGAGTCAGCCTATTCTCCAAAGTACCTGAAGACAGGACAAGAAGCAACGGATGGAAACTAATCAAGAAGAGAAGCAACTTAGAAATAAGGAGAAATTTCTTGAACTGGTTGAGGAGACCCAGATAAGATGTATCTATCAAGACTAACTGATATAACAGATGGCGTTTTTGCCTTCCCCCAGCCCCCAGAAGCACGCTGCAGGCTTTAGCATGCCTGGCGGAAGGCAAAAATGCCCCCGTTTTTGTGAAAAATCTGTCCATTTTTGCCTTCCCCCAGCCCTGCTGAAGCCTGCAGAGTGCTCCTGGGAGGGCAAAAACTTGTGCGTCTTATAGTCCGAAAATACGGTACCTCTGGAAGCCCTCAACCCATTGGCCCCTGCAGCATTTTTTATACATTAAACAATCGCGCTGTCAAAATATGTACTCTGTTCTCACAGCTTTCCTCGAGGTAGAGGGGATCGGGGGTCTGCCTGTTTGCACATTCCTGCTGACTGCAGTGATTTGCCAAAACACAGCAATAAAAATTGAAGTGTACTTTCTCCATAGGGCAGGCTGGTGTGTGTGTGGGGGGGGGATCAGCGCTTCCTCCCCCAGGAGGGATTCTTCCCTCATTCTGTGCAACAGAAAAATATGACTGTAGGGACAAGGCGGGGGGAGAGGCCTCTGTACATCCTGCTTTTTTTAAAAAGTCCTTCATTGCATCTTGGGCCTTCAGGCGAGGCGCAAAGATGCAAACACGGGAAACGTTTTGCCCTTGGAGTGAGAATGAATGTTGTTTTTTTGTAGCCGCCTCTGGTGCTTCTAGTTATAGAGCAAACATGCACTGCCGGGCCCCCTCTCTTTCTTACATCCTTCATTCTTGTTAGGAATATAATCTAACGGTTGGGTTGGCAATATATAAATCATGTAACAGTGCTATACCTGTTTTCTTTAAATCATACTGTAAAATGTGATTGGTTGCTGTTTTCCTCAACTGGCCATAAGAGGGAGCCAGAATGACTGTTAGCTCTCTGTTCGTTAGATGCTGGGCTGATCTGATCTGAGTGTTTTGGAAGCTGGCTGTTAGAAAGTGCCGTGAGCTATTGTAAGTTTTGCAACTGCTAGCAAACTTTGAGTACTGAACTGATTATATGATACTGGACTATGTTATTTGGATTATCTCTTAACTGAAAGACGTTGATGGCTGACTGTCTTATCCTTGTATGACTTGGACTGTTTGATGGACTCTGATACCTCTATTTCCACGAAAGTAAAAGCCTATTTAAACTGCAGTGTCTCTGTATGCTGGTTTGTGTGTTCTCCAACACAACTCTCACAACGCTTCTCTGAACGCACTCGCTCTCCCAACGGGGAGCTTACTTAACAATTCTAACTTGTTAAATAGACTTGGCATCCTTGAACAGCTGCTGGGTTCAAACAATGTCAGGAAAGCCGACCCCGCCATCTCACATGAACACTGACTTCCTCCCTGTTGCCCGAAAAGCTCAGCACAACATCGCTCAGGGACACAGGAGGGGAGGGGATCAGGGTGAAGGGGAGGCAAGGTTGAAACGTAGCTTGGCAGAGGCAGTAGATTTGTGGAGGTCGTGGGCTTTTATATGGCAGCCAAAGATCATTTTTTGTAGCTCGGTGTTGAAAGGAGGGGTCTTTGGTGCTCTCTGAGAGGAGGAGGGGGAGGTGAAGGGGGAGAGGGAGGAGAAAAAAGAGGAAGAGGAAGGAGGAGGAGGAGGAGAGAAGAAGAAGAAGAAGAAGAAGAAGAAGAAGAAGAAGAAGAAGAAGAAGAAGAGGAGGAGGAAGAAGAAGAAATAATAATTGAGTTGTAACTCACAAAGCAACATTCCCTTTGAATTAAGGATATAATATTTTCTCTTTTTCCCCCTTTTCTCTAAAGCAGGGGTGTCCAAACTTGACAACTTTAAGACTTATGAACTTCAACTCCCAGAAGTATGGCTGACTGTGGAATTTTGGGAGTTGAAGTCCTGCTCTAAAGGATAGGTGGGGAGAAAGCAACATTCCCTTTGAATTAAGGATGTAATCTTTTCTATTTTCCCCCTTTTCTCTAATGGATGGAGGAAGAGAAAGAGAAAGAAGAATTATAATTAGAAGGAGGAGGAAGAGGAGGAGGAAGAGGAGGAGGAGGAGTTTTGTTTCTCATCCAAGAAGTTTAATCAGTAGTAACTTTTTGCATTTACTATTTCTCTTCCCTCTAGTACAGGGATCGGCAACCTTAAACACTCAAAGAGCCATTTGGACCCGTTTCCCACAGAAAAGAAAACACCAGGAGTCACAAAGGTCCTAAACGGAAGCCCCCTGTTCAATTCTGGAGCCAACCAGAAGTTCAGTTCCCCCACCATAGTGTCTCCTCCTAGTGAGGCGTACTTTTCCTCTGCCTGTCATAACAAAAAGCCCTATCAATTGTGGAGACAACTGGAAAACCTTCCCCTTGCCATAAAGTCTCCTCCTGGCGCACTGTGCTTCTCTACCCCACACTGGAAGCTCCTCTGAAAATTGTGGCGCTGACCGGTGACGGAGTCACAGCAGAGGGAGGAAAGAGCCACATGCGGCTCCAGAGCCACAGTTTGCTGATCCCTGGACTAGCACATCTGTGGCAGGAGTCAACAACATTTTCTGACACATCACACGCTTTCATGCCATGGGGCTGAGTGCATCTGACCCCCCCCCCAATAGCACAGAGCCCATCATTTCACATGGTTATCAAATCCTGCAAGCTTTCTCCAAGGTTTAATTATTTCTATTTGCTGTCCACTCTTTGGCAGGGATGAGATTCAGCCGGTTCGGATCGGTTCAGGCGAACTGGCAGTTCCAGTTAGCATTTGGCCACGCCCCTGCACTTTCCTGGCCTATATTTCCTTGTTCTTTAGCTCAGCTGATTAGCATGGCACAGTGGATTGCCGCGCATCAGTTGTTTTACTCACAGGTGCTGACGTATAAGGCAAGTTTTGAAGCTTAAAAAGGTCGGTATTTTGAATACTGCATGCGTGTGCAAAGCACACGTAAGGTGCGTGCAAGGGCGAAGTGCCAGTGCGCACATGAAGCACATACTCATCAATCCAGTTGTTAAACCAGTTGCATCTCAACACTGGGTACCAGTTTAGGTAGCAGGGGTCTTTCTCGTGTCATCCCCCCATCCTGATTGAAAGACTTGACCAACAGTTTGCATTAAATCTGAAGAATTGGTTCCTTTCCTAGCTGCCATTTCATCCTGCACACCTGTTTCTTAAAGCTCTGAGATCGGATCTCGCTAAAGCCTCCAGATGACAATTCTGAATGTCGATTATTAGGCTCGTCATTTGCATAATAATCTCTTTTGAAAGGCCACTTCCTGCACTGTGTATCCCCCCCCCCCCGGTCCGTTCCAACCTTTCTGGATCCCGAGCTGCTTTTAAGCAAACACTTTTGGAGACTCTTCCTGGTTTTCGAAAACAGATGGAGGCCAAAAGGGGGAAAGGGGAAAAAAAACCAACCTAAAACAAAAATAATAGTCATAAATCCACTTGACGTTGGAAAAAAAATCCAGGGTGTTTAGCTGGGGCTGCTCCTGTTTGAAATGACTTCATAGTCTTTGTTTTTTCTCTCTCTCTCCCTCCCTCCCTCCCTCCTCTTTCTCTCTCCTTTCTTTTCCTCTCCCTCCTTTCTCTCTCTCTCCTTTCTCTCTCTTTGAATCTGTCTTTCCCTCCTTTGCCGTCCCCTCCTCTTGTCCCTCCCTCCATTTGTCTCTCTCTTCTGTCTCTCAATCTTTCTTTCAATTTCTCTCTCTCCTTTCTCTCTGTCTCTTTCTTTCTTTCTCTCTTTCTCCCTCCTTTCTCTCTCTTTTAATATCTTTCCCTCCTTTGCTGTCCCCTTCTCCTTCTCCCCCCTCCGTCTCAATCTTTCTTTCAATTTCTCTCTCTCCTTCTCTCTGTCTATTTCTGTCTGTCTTTCTTTCTCTTTCTCTCCCTCCTTTCTCTCCTTTCTCTTTTAATCAGTCTTTCACTCCTCCATCCCCACCTTCTCACTCTCTCCTGCTATCTGTCTCTCTCAATCTCTCTTTCAATTTCTCTCTCTTTTCTTTCTGTCCCTCTCTCCTTTCTTTGTCTTTATCTGTTTCTCTTTCTCTCCTTCCTCTCTTTTAATCTGTCTTTCCCTCCTTCTCCCTCCCTCTCCATCTCTCCCTTTCTGTCTCTCTCAATTTCTCTCTCCTTTCTCTCTGTTTGTCTCTTTCTCTCTCTCTCCCTCCTTTCTTTCTCTCTTTTAATCCGTTTGTCTTTCCCTCCTTCTCTGTCCCCCTCCTCCTTCTCCCTCCCTCCCTCTCTCTCTTTCTGTTTCTCTCAATTTCTCTCTCCCTCTCCTTTCTCTCTTTCTCTCTCTCTCCGTGCTCTTCAATCTAGTACAAAGAAAGGGATGGGGGTGAGGCCCAATCCTCTCTCTAAATCACCAAGGAGCTGGCATGAAAAATTGCCTTGGAATTTGCTCTCCAACTGCCTTCCTCCTCTTTAAGTCTTTGCTTGCTCTCATTTAGCCTGGAGAGCTCTTAAGGGGGTTGTCGAAGGAGGCAATAGACAGACAATAAGATTCGAGGAAGGGGGGGGGGGTGGAAGTGGTGTCTGGGGTGACATCACATTTCTTTATTCCCTTTGTTTTTGCCCCCTACCCCTTTCCCCCCCCTCTCTCCCTCCCCAAACGTGGACCAGGGTTAAGACAAGAGATGAAATGCTGTGCAGGAGGCCTTTTCCTCTCCCTCAACAGGAAGAGTGTTCAGACATCAGAAGAAGGTTTTTTAAAAAAGGGAAAATGACAGAGAATGATTCATTGGAGAGAGAGAGAGAGAGAGAGAGACACACGGCATCTGCCTCCCATTAAAACATAGAATCCTTCATGTAAAGGAGGGATCGCTGTTTTCTTTCCTGCTTGGCACCCAGGCAGCCGTATTTCACATTGGAAAAGCCATCAGAAGAATGGACGGCTTGCTGGTTGAACCCTGCCAGGCTCTTTATCACTTCTAGGAGACGTTTGATGGCACCCTAAAGCAATTGTCTGCAAGACAATGGTTGATTCAGGGAGTGGAGGCTAAAACATACGATGAACGGTTGCAGGGACTGGGTACGTCTAGTTTGATGAAAAGAAGAACTAGGGGAGACATGATAGCAGTCTTCCAATATCTCAGTGGCTGCCACAAAGAAGAGGAAGTCAAGCTATTCTCCAAAGCATCTGAAGGCAGGACAAGAAGCAATGGATGGAAACTAATCAATGAGAGAAACAACCTAGAACTAAGGAGAAATTTCCTGACAGTGAGAACAATTAATCAGTGGAAGAACTTGCCTCCCGAAGTTGTGAATGCTCCAATACTGGACGTTTCCCTCTTCTTTCCTTTCTCCTTCTCCTCATTCTATTCTATTCTTCTCCTTCTCCCTCTTCTTTCCCTTCTCCTTCTCCTCATTCTATTCTATTCTTCTCCTTCTCCTTCTTCTTTCCCTTCTCCTTCTCCTCATTCTATTCTATTCTTCTCCTTCTCCCTCTTCTTTCCCTTCTCCTTCTCCTCATTCTATTCTATTCTTCTCCTTCTCCCTCTTCTTTCCCTTCTCCTCCTTCTAGTCTATTCTATTCTATTCTTATTCTTATTCTAATTCTATTCAGAATCCAAGTAAACTCAGCCTAAGTAGCAGGCCCTTCTAGCGAGGCAGCCTCTCGCTGGCTTTGTCAGCCCTGTCATACCTGACGTTTTATTTTTATTTTTAGCAGCGGAGAGAGTGGGATGTTAACAACAAATTAGAACCAATTAGGCGTTTTCAGTTTTCATACATCAGTTCTGGTTAGCTCTGGCCTCTCCTTCCTTCCCCCTCCTCTTTCCAAGATGCATTAGGCCTGTCAGAAGCAAATTGGGGGCAGCCGGGGGCAGCCGGGGAGGGCTGGCCGTTGCCAAAGAACAAATTGCTGGTGCCTCTTTCCCCAGTTCGCAGGGCAGGGAATGTAAATGATATCCAGGAGGCCGACATTTTCCTTGGCTTGTTCAGTGTTGATCGTCAGCGGGAAGGTGAAGGATCTTAGCTGGCTGGTTTTGGCAGAGGGAAATAGGAAAATCCAGCAAGGGAACTTCCAGTAGAATAGAATAACAGAGTTGGAAGGGACCTTGGAGGTCTTATAGTCCAACCCCCTGCTTAGGCAGGAAACCCTATACCACTTCAGACAAATGGTTATCCAATATCTTCTTAAAAACCTCCAGTGTTGGGGCATTCACAACTTCTGGAGGCAAGTTGTTCCACAGATTAATTGTTCTCACTGTCAGGAAATATTGGAACACTGCTATCCTGTCTCCCCTAGTCCTTCTTTCTATTAAACTAGACATACCCAGTTCTTGCAACCGTTCATTTGTTTTAGCCTCCAGTCCCCTAATCATCTTTGTTGCTCTTCTCTGTCCTCTTTCTAGAGTCTCAACATCCTTTTTACACCATGGCGACCAAAACTGGATGCAGGATTCCAAGTGTGGCCTTACCAAGGCTTATAAAGTGGCATTAACACTTCACGTGTTCTTCATTCTATCCCTCTGTTGATGCAGTAGGAATGGTGGAATCCAGCAGAAAATGCTGTGCAAGGAGAAGCCAGAGTTTCCTTTAGGATAGTTGCTGGAAAGCTGGAAAAGGTGTGGAAGGAAGTTGGCACTATGTTCCCCTGGCATGGTTCTAGCCTGCCTATGGTTGTGTTGTTGAACGGAGAAGAATATTTGTAGCTAGGGGTTGAATGATGAGCTCGTTGGTGTCCTCTTAGCTTGGTGGCTTTCTTGCAGATGTTTCATGACCCAACTAGGGAACGTAATCTAGCACTGCTAGAAAGGTGTGAGGTTTAAAGAGGAGGAAAAGGTGGTGCTCTTTGCGCTTGGTGATTTCCCTGCAAATGTTTCATGACCCAATTAAGTAACAGTCGAACTATTCTCCAAAGCACCTGATGGGTGGAAATTAATCAAGGAGAAAAGCAACCTAGAACTAAGGAGAAATTTCCTGACAGTTAGAACAATTAACCAGTGGAACAACTTGCCTCCAGTAGTTGTAAATGCTCCAACACTGGAAGTTGCTAAGAAGATGTTGGATGATTTGTCTGAAGTGGTGTAGGGTTTCCTGCCTAAGGTGTAGGTTGGACTAGAAGACCTCCAAGGTCCCTTCCAACTCTCTTATTCTATTTTATTCTGTTCTGTTCTGTTCTAAACATCATCAGTGCTAGAAGAAAATGGGACTGTGGGGTCGTTGGTGCTCTCTGAGCTTGGTGGTTTTCTTGCAGGCGTTTCATGACCCAACTAGATAACATAATCAGTGCTACAGAGATGTGGGGTTTAAGGAGGAGGTGCTCTCTGCACTTGGTGGTTTTGCAGACCTTTCATTACCCAACTATGTAACATCATCAGGGCAACGTGTGCTAATTGCAATCTCCTTCTTATTTCCCCGTTGCCCTTGGACCCAAAAGAGCCACCCCCAAAGCAATAATTCTTGGGATGTCACTGACTTCGACACCCTTTTATTCTATTCTGCCATGATTCTAGGTCATCATCTCTGTAAGTGCAATGTTTCAGTCACCAGTTGCACCACATGCAGGAAACATGAGTTTCCCACAGGGGCTTTTCCAAAAGGCAAAGTAGACTTCCTTGGGCTGTCCCCCCCCCCCCCGCCGTGAAAATGTTTCACTTCTCGTCCAGGGAGCTTTTCCACTTCGAAAGAGGTGGGCAGGTCAACCGACACACTTCAAGGAAGCATTGATGAGCTGGGGAGGATCGGCTGCTTTCTCGCCCCCCCCCCCCAACACGGCAGCTGATGATCGCCCACCCTAGATTCAATTTAGTGTGAAAGTGAAGAGAAGAGGAAACGGACGTACCCAGGCAGGACCAAAGAAACATCTGCTTGTTTGCACTGCGTTTTCCACTTGGGCAAACTTTTCGGGTGACAGCTGTCATAAGGCAAATCTCAGCAGATGGGACAGGCTGTTGAAGGTCCCAGGTGGGGAAAGCTCAAGAGAGGCTTTGCATTTCTCTCCTCAAGCCAACAGACTTAAAAAATAAAAATAAAAAAATAAAACGTGGTCCAAAAATGGCTTGTGAAGAACTACTTTAAATATCCAGATGTTGGGTAGAGTTTCTTCTTTCTTGGGACAACCAATATGTGCATATTTGGGTAATAAGATGTAAAGGTAGGCCTGCTGTATTCGACCCACCACTCTAAGCACAGCCTGAACTCTCTACTTTCCTCTTGTGTCTCTCAAAATTCCTGTTCAACCTATAATCTGTATTAATGTTGTGGCCCGCCAGTGGCCAGTGGAGTTGGCAGCAGATTCGGACAGTGAGGAGGTTGGGGAGGAAACATAGGCCAGTCCTGGAGGCTGGGGAAGGCTCTGATGAGGGCTTTGTGTCAGAGGCCGAGCGGGAGCCAGGGACACATGCCAGTTATCAGCTGCCTTCGGAGCTAGACAGTAGTGAGGCAGAGGAACAGCTGGAGCCTGTTCCCAGTGTGCACATGAGCAGAGCTGCCAGAAGAAAAGAACAGCTCAAAAATCAGGGCTGACTTGGGAGTAAAGTCACAAGTGGAAGGTGATTTGGCCCCTCCCATAGGAAATAAAAGAGGAGCGAAAGGGGAAGGGACTTTTGCAGGAAACAATTTGTTAATTCGTTCATTAGTTCGTTTCAGGAGTGTGAAGATCTGTCCGTGAATCTCAGAGACTCTGTGCCCAGCCTTTCCTTGCACAGCACCTCATTTGGAAAATATTTACATGGCAGCTTTCCAAGATAGATAAGGTCTGTGGTCATAAATCCACCTTTGAAAGACTGTTTGCCAGGCCTTGGCTGAATGTGAATGAGAGGAATTCACATTCGTTTAATAAAAGGGGCTTTGTCGGGACTAGGACTCTGCTTTGTGCTTTTTGGGGAAGCTGAGGTCAGAACAGTTACCTTCTTCGTCCTTCTTTTATTTATACAATAGCACCCACCCTTCCCGACAGAATGAAAGAATAACAGACTTGGAAGGGACCTCGGGGGTCTTCTAGTCCAACTCCCTGCTCAAGCAGGAGACCATTCTTGGAGGGAGCCCTGGTGACACAGTGGTTAGAATGTGGTTATTGCAGGCAAAATTTGCCCACAGTCTGGAGTTTGATCCTGACAGGCTCAAGATTCACTCAGCCTTCCATCGTAAAATAAACACCCAGCTTGTTGGAGGCAATATACTCATAGTTGTAAACTGCTTAGAGAGTGCTGTAAGTGGTATATAAATCAATTGCTTTTCCAGACAAATAGCTGTCCCACAACCTCTGGAAGCAAGCAGAATCAGAATAGAGCTGGAAAGAACTTTAGAGGTCTTCTAGTCCAGCCCCCTGTTCAACCAAGTACAGTAGATCCTATACCATTTCAGACAAGTGACTATCCAGTCTCGCCTTAAAACTCCCCATTGATGGAGTACCCACAACTTCTGAAGGCAACTTCTGTTCCAGTGGTTAATTGTCCTCACTGTTAGGAAGTTTCTCCTTCATTCCGAGCTGCATCTCTCCTTGGTTAATTTCTAACCACTGTTTCTTGCCCTGCCCTCTGGTGCTTTGGAGAATAATTTGACATCCTCTTCTTTGTGGCAGCCTCTTAAATACTGGAAGACTGCTATCATGTCTCCCCTAGTCCTTCTTTTCTCTAGACTGGCCAAACCCGAATCCAAATCCTGCAACCGTTCTTCATGTGTTTTGTCTCCAGGCCTTTAATCATCTCAGTTGCTGTTCTTTGCACTTTTTCCAAAATCTCAACCTCAAAGTGGTGACCAAAACGGGATGCGGCATTCCCCATGTGGTCTTATTAAGGCTTTATAAAGTGGTACTCATACTTCATATGAATTTGATGATATATTATTCTATAATTCAGTTGATTAATTGCACTCACTGTTAGGAAATTTCTCCTTAATTCTAGGTTGGTTCTTTCTTTGATAGGTTTCCAACTGCCCCTTCCTGTGCTTCGTATTACTTTGACTTTCCAAAGCTTTCTGCTATGACTTAATACTTGCCTTAATTGACATCTGGAATACCAGTGGGGGGTTTCTGGGCACGTGGGGCTCCTCAATTTATGTCAGTGTTCCCACTAGGAATTAATGTGAAGACATCTCAGCTTCTTGACTCCGGTATAAATTCTCAGATCAGGTTTGTTGTTTTTCTTTCTTTCTTTCTTTCTTTCTTTCTTTCTTTCTTTCTTTCTTTCTTTCTTTCTTTCTTTCTTTCTTTCTTTCCTCTTCCCTCCCTCCCTCTCCCTCTCTTGCATATACATAGATGCACAAAAGGAATAGCACTAAAGGAGAATAAAGATGACAGCCCAGTTGAACAAGGCAGCTATAAAACAGTGATCGTAATAAAGAATAAAAATGCTATATCGCGTTGCCAAGGGAACAGGTATTCAAGGACTCCAGGTAACGCTGTAAAACATGCTACTGAGCATAACGCACTAAAGCAGGTTAAGGGGTTATTTATTATGTTAGAACATGCCATGTAGTGCCCTCTGGTGTGTGCCAAAGACAGAAATGTCTGGCAGTTTTAATTAAAAAAGGCAGCAACACCCCCCTCCCCCGCTATAGGCCCTTGGAGGGAATTAGCAGGAACTAAACTGTTTGCTTTCCAGCTACAAAATAAAGAGGCATTTTGGGGCTCTGAGTCCAAGCGGCATCCTTCACCTGCTTCCTTTTTCTTAAAAAAAAACCACCAAAACAAAACAAAACACACACACACACACACACACACACACACACACACAGAGAGAGAGAGACAAACCCCTAAGATCCTCCGTAAGAAGAAAAGGAATTTACACAAAATAAATGAAAAGCAGAAGTCCGAGCTGATAGTTCCCCTATGCAAATATTTTTCACGAGGCATTCATGAGAAAAGAAATAACCTGCTTCAGAAATAACCACTGGGAGGAGAAAAAAATGTCAAAATAATATTAAGGGAGTGAGGAAGATCCATCTTTGCACAGTCAGCAACTTCCCTATAGAGTATTCGTTCCAAGTGCAGCAAGATGGACAGCTCAGCAGCTCAGCTGGCTATGAATCCACCCTAGGTGTAAAATTTCTTTGCAGCTAGCCCTGAATCTTATCTTGGGCATCTCTGGGCAGTCAGTGTCTTTTCTGGAATCCTCACTGAGCTCCTTTGATGGGAGTTTGACATATGGAGCTGCCTGCCGTCCAACAGTTTTTATTTCAGGCTTAACTTTTTTCTTATCTTTTTAAGCCACCTTTTTATTCTCATGGGTCCCTTTTATTCTGGAAAGACGGGTGGCAAAAATAGAAGGTTTTAACGCGTCGCTTCCAGATGTTGTGGGTGCTCCAACACTGGAGGTTTTTAAGAAGAGACTGGACAACCGTTTGTCTGAAATGGCATGGGGTTTCTTGCTTGAGGCAGGGGGGTTGGACTAGAAGACCTCCAAGGTCCCTTCCAACTCTGTCATTCTGTGAAAGTTGCAGAAGTTTTCGGAGTAGCAAAAGACAGGTGTTGGGTGATCCAATGTGCTTGAGGCCCACTGGTTGTTTCTCTGGAGAATGCAGTGGCCCCTCTGATCTACTTGTTTTGTTAGAAGCCTTCTGCCCATCTTCAAATGAAATTCAGTGGTGAAAAAAGTGAGGTTCTACATTTAGGCAATAAAAACAAAATGCACAAGTACAGTATAGGTGGTACCTGGCTCAATAGTAGTAACTGTGAGAAGGACCTTGGAGTCCTAGTGGACAATCATTTAAATAGAAACCAGCCGTGGGAAGCAGCTGCCGAAAAAGCCAACACAGTTCTAGGCTGCATCAACAGAGGGATAGAATCAAGATCACGTGAAGTGTTAATACCACTTTATAATGTTTTGGTAAGGCCACACTTGGAATATTGCATCCAGTTTTGGTCGCCACGATATCAAAAAGATTTTGAGACTCTAGAAAGTGCAGAGAAGAGCTATAAAAGCGATTAGGGGACTAGAGGCTGAAACATATGAAGAACGGTTGCAGAAACTGGATATATCTAGTTTAATGAAAAGAAGGACTAGGGGAGACATGAGAGCAGTGTTCCGATATTGTAGGGGCTGCCACAAAGAAGAGGGAGTCAAACTATTCTCCAAAGCCCCTGAGGGCAGGACAAGAAGGGTGGAAACTGATCAAGGAGAGAAGCAACTTAGAACTAAGGACAAATTTCCTGACAGTGAGAACAATTAACCAGTGGAAGAACTTGCCTCTAGAAGTTATAAACACTCTAACACTGAAATGAAACTTCTTGAAAGCCTCCAGTGATGAAGCTCCCACAACCTCCAAAGGCAACTTCGGTTCCATCGCTTGATTGTTCTCACTGTCAGGAAATGTCTCCTAATTTCTAGGTTGAATCTCTCCTTGTTCAATTTCCATCTGTTATTCCTTGTCTGGCCTTCAGGTGCTTTGGAGAATAGCTTGACCTCCTCCTCTCTGTGGCAGCCCCTCAAATATTGGAGGGCTGCTATCCTGTCTCTCCTGGTCCTTCTTTTCACTAACTAACCAGTTCCTGCAACTGTTCATTGTATGTTTTAGTCCCCTAATCAGTCCCCTAATCATCTTGGTTACAGAATAACAGAGTTGGAAGGGACCTTGAAGGTCATCTAGTCGACCCCTCCTCTCACCCAAGCAGGAGACCCTACATCATTTCTGACAGATGGCAAGTCCAGTCTCTTCTTGAAAGCCTCCAAGGATGAAACTCCCAGAACTTCTGAAGGCAATTTCTGTTCCATGGGTTGATTGTTCTCACTGTCAGAAAATTCCTCCTTGTTTCCAGATTGAATCTCTCCTTGGTCCGTTTCCATCCATGATTGCTTGTCTGGACTTCAGGTGTTTTGGAGAATAGCTGATTCTCCTGGCAAGATTTCACACTCTTTAAGAAGTTTCAGTTCGGTTCTCCCCCCACTAAGTGGCAGCAAAGCACTGCAGACTACAGAGAAAGAAAAGAGAAGGAATGGCGACATTGCATCCCTTCGTGTTTTGATTTTTTTTGTAAAGCTGAGTTGGTTGCCACCACGAGGCAAACAAGGCTTGCATTGTGTGAAGAACCACGCTTTGTGGACTTCAGCAAGCAGAGTCAAAAGCTGAATGCCACCCTTTGTAAGAGAAGGGGAGATCAAAGAGGGTTGTTCAACCACGATGATTAGGGGACTAAAAGCTAAAACATACAATGCAAGAACTGGGCTTGGCTAGTCTAGTGAAGAGAAGGATGAGGGGAGACACGATAGCAGTCTTCCAATATTTGAGGGGCTGCCAGAGAGAGGAGGGGGGTCAAGCTATTCTCCAAAGCACCCGAAGGCCAGACAAGGAAAAATGGATGGAAACTGATCAAAGAGAGATTCAACCTAGAAATTAGGAGACATTTCCTGACAGCGAAAACCATCAACCCATGGAACAGAAGTTGCCTTCAGGAAGTTCTGGGATCTTCATCCCTGGAAACTTTCAAGAAGAGACTGGACTGCCATCTGTCAGAAATGGTGTAGGGTCTCCTGCTTGGGCAGGGGGTTGGACTAGATCAGTGGTCCCCAACCTTTTTATCGCCGCGGACCAGTCAGCCTTTGATAATTTTACCGTGGCCCGCTGAGCGCGCGCAGGGGTGGGGGGCATTGTTCGCGACGACACATTGATTGTTTATATATCAGATTGTTTTGATTAAACTTCCCTGGAGCCTTTGCGCACGGCCCAGGAGCTTTTGCGCACGGCCCAGGAGCCTTTGCGCTGCAGCGATCATGTCCCCCGGCCGCTGCAGCGATCATGGCCCCCGGCCGCTGCAGCGATCATGGCCCCCGGTCCCTGCGCGGCCCGGTGCCAGGTACTCCACGGCCCGGCACCGGTCCGCGGACCGGGGGTTGGGGACCACTGGACTAGATGACCTACAAGGTCCCTTCCAACTCTCTTCATCTGTTTTCCCATCCAAGATCCAGAAAGATTTCAAAAGAAGGCCTGCTGTTTGGGAAAGAGCAGACCTTGTGCAAGCAACATGAAGGGGCGAGGTCGTTCACGTGGCTGATATTTAGCCGAGAGGCTATTAGGAAATCCCAAACTCCAGATTGGGGAGGGGAGGGTGAGTGGAGGTGGGCAGGACATTCTGAATACAGTTGATAGGAAAACCACCTTTGTTTGTCTATCTGTTTGTTGATTATTTCCACAGCTGGCCCAACCAACAAGCAACTCAGGGTCGAGTGCACCATTCAGCAAAGCAAACAACAATAATCATAAAAGGTATTGCACCAGAGGCAAGTTTCAAACAATCCTTATCAGTCAAAAACAGCCGAGGCAGTTGTAAAACTCCTGACCCAGAGCCTGGAAAGGAGGGGAGGGAAAAACAACACCAACAGGTTTTCAAGGACTCCTGAAAGCAGAATGGGACAAGTCACCAAGGCCAACTCACCGTGGGACAACTTGCTGCAGGGCAATTTAATTCCATTTAATCATTTAAAGAAAGTGAGGAGGAACTAAAGAGCTCCTTGATGTGGGTGAAGGAGGAGAGTGCAAAAGTTGGCTGGAAACTCAACATCCAGAAAAGCTAAGATCATAGCATCTGGTTAATTCCTGGCAAATGGATGGGGAAGAAATGGAGGAAGGAGAGATTGGACAACCCTTTGTCTGAAGTGGTGCAGGGTTTCCTGCCTGAGCAGGGGGTTGGACTAGAAGACCTCCAAGATCCCTTCGAACTCTGTTATTCTATTCTAATTCCAAAGAGCATAATTTTTTAAGCCGGCATCACCCCGCACATCTGCCGGATCAAGTCTTTCCAGTTTTCTACTCCTCCGCACCCCATGGTGCTCTGTCCAACAGCTGATTGTGGTGTTGTTTGGCAGTCAGCTGCGGTAATTGACCTTAAGCTTGGTGGGAGGGAAGTCCTGCAGAGGGTTAGAGAACCCAAGGACCTAGCCTACTGTTATTTCTGGAGCTGATTAAGCTCCATTCATCGCCACTGAAACGTTGCAGAAAATGGAAGGCTTCCCATCACATATCTGTGTGGGATCACAGGCAGCAGCTGTTTATGGATGCCCTTTCCTTCTCTTGTAGTCAGCTTTCGGCCTGACTACAACCAAGATGGTGTTTAGCTGCAGCTTACTGCTGGAGCCTAGCTTTGAATTAGGGTGCTGGAGAAGACTCCTGCGATTTCCTTGGACTGCAAGGCCATCCAACCGGTCAGTCCTAGAGGAGATCAACCCTGGCTGCTCTTTAGAAGGCCAGATCCTGAAGAGGAAACTCAAGTACTGTGGCCACCTAATGAGAAGGAAGGACTCCCTGGAGAAGAGCCTAATGGTGGGAATGATGGAGGGCAAAAGAAGAAGGGGACAGCAGAGAAGGAGGTGGCTGGATGGAGTCACCAAAGCAATCGGTGTGAGCTTGAATGGACTCCAGAGGATGGTAGAGGAGAGGAAGGCCTGGAGGAACATGGTCCATGGGGTTGCGATGGGTCGGACACGACTTCGCAACTAACAACAAGAACTAGGCAAAGAACTAGACTTTTCGTGATGGGGAGTGGACGCCAGGTAAGTCTAGATGCCACGGAGTCTACAGAGAATGACCAGAGGCATCTTTTTATTGTGTTTTCTGATTTATTGTCCATATGCAGATGGTTGTGAAATCTGCCCACCTGGGGGGGGGGGAGTTCTGGGAGAAAACCTTGGGGGGGTGGGGTGGAGAAACTCCTTGAGTTGGAGACTCTCTTATCCTGGCAAAAGCACATATGTCTTTCCTCATCGGCCAACAGATGGGTTTGCATTTTCCCGTTTCGTCCAGTTGAGTGGAATGCCAGTTTGAGTGGAATGCTATTGTGTTTATGTCAAAACATTTTCCCCAGCTAGGAGTAATCTGGCTCTGTTCTATACCCCACTAGAGGTGGGTAGTAGTAGTAGTAGTAGTAGTAGTAGTAGTAGTAGTAGAGTAGTAACAATAACAACAACAACGGGGCACTTGGCACCATGTCCAAGAATTTTATAAGAAACATCCACAAACTGCAGCTCCCTGCAATAACACCAGCGAACCTGCAAAAAACTGCACTACTCGGAACATTGTATATTTTAAGAAGGTACTTGGTTGATACCTAGAACGCTGGCAGCAACCCGTATCAACCATTAGCACCAGTCACTGGTATTTGTGATGCATTTTTGAATGTTCAGTTGACTGGGTTTCATATTTAATGAATGAAGTATAATAATAATAACAACAACAAAAACAACAACAAGCCAGGTATTATGGCTGTAGAGGGCCAAAATGTTCAAATAATTGACAATGTGGTACCAGGAGATGCCAGTCTTGAAGAAAACCAACTGGGGAAAATCACAAAATACCCTGACATGGCCAGTGAAACTACCCGATTATGGATGAAACATGTGATAGTGATACCCATTGTCATCGGGGCACTTGGCACCATGTCCAAGAATTTTATAAGATACATCAACAAATTGCTGCTTCCTGCAATAACCCCAGCGGAACTGCAAAAAACTGCGCTACTCGGAAGATCTTATATTTTAAGAAGGTACTTGGTTGATACCTAGGACGCTGGTAGCAAACCGTATCCACCATTAGCACCAGTCACTGATATTTGTGGTGCATTTTTGAATGTTCAGTTGGTTGAGATTCATGTTTAATGAATAAAGTATATAATAATAATAATAATAATAATAACAACAACAACAACAACAACAACATGTTTCCCCAAAAATAAGATAGGGTCTTATTTTCTTTTGACCCCCAAAATAAGCACTTGGCCTTATTTTTGGAGAGGTCTTATTATTAATGAGGTGCAGGAGGCGGTGAGTCTCATGGTGCTGTGTTGCAATATTTTCGGGGTAAGGTTATTTTAGTGCACGTTCTCAAAAGCCCGATGGGGCTTATCATTCAGGGAGGTCTTATTTTTGAGGAAACAGGGTACCGGTATGTGTGGATGTACAAGAGAGAGACTAACTTTGCTTCTTCTTTCCCCCCCCCCCCCCCCCCGAATTCCCTCTTCTGGTTTGGGCAAACATTCCTCCTTTAATTCTTGCAAAGCCTCCCGGGGATTCCGGGATTAAGGTGACATTTAAGAGCAAGGTCTTTGAATGGCTGTGCTTGTTTAAGAAGCTGGGGGAATTTGACAAGCCGTCCTCTACACACACACACCTATTTTCAAGCTTTTTGCAGGCATGAATGGCACAGGTTCTTCTTACCTGATGGCTGAAGCACCGTAAAATATGGAAAACAATAATGAGGAAGGTTACAGCACACATCCTAAGTCAGGTTTCCCACATCTGGTGCTTTCTATACAATGAGCTTATGAGCTTCTAGCAAGAAGCAATGGGTGGAAAGTAATCAAGGAGAGAAGCAACTTAGAACTGAGGAGAAATTTCCTGACAGTGAGAACAATTAATCAGTGGAACAGAAATTGCCTCCAGAAGTTGTGAATGCCCCAACACTGGAAGTCTTTAAGAAGAGGTTGGATATCCATTTGTCTGAAGTGGTGTAGGGTTTCCTGCCTAAGCAGTGGGTTGGACTAGAAGACCTCCAAGGTCCCTTCCAACTCTTGTTATTATATAATTCAGCTTCTATCATTCAGAGAATTGTGGGCCCTAAATTACAACTAACACAACTAACACAACTGGGCTGCAGAAATCCATACAACAGTTATGTGGTACCAAAGAGATACAGGATACTCTTCTAGTTACCCAACTAGTCATCTGGGGGTTTGCAATGCAGATATATATCAGGATAACAGAGTTGAAAGGGACCTTGGAGGTCTTCTGGTCCAACTCCCTGCTCAAGCAGGAGACCCAATACAATTCTGGACAAATGACTGACTAGTTTCTCTTTGAAAACCTCCAGTGACGGAGCATCTAGGCAACCCATTGGTTAATTGTCCTCCCTGTCAGGAAATGTCTTATTTCTAGGTTGGTTCTCTCTTTGATTAGTTTCCATCTATCTCTTCCTCTCCTGCTTGTCCAGAGACCAAGCAGAAGGAAGTTGGCTTAGAAAAATGAACAGTTGTTCCCAACAACCAAAAGTAAAGTTCAAACGCCATCAAGTCTTTCTTCCCTACTTACCCCCGTTATTGATAACAACAGGAGTTTTGATAGCTACCAGCTACCTGCACTCTAAACCGACTCCAATTACATTATTTTAAACTCTTTTGGAAGAATCCTGCTGTTCCTTTTATGCTCTCTTGATGAAATTGCTCTCAATTCAGCAGCCCAACTTCATAAAGGACAACACACGACTTATTTATGTTCCTGGATATTTGAAAGACATCCTCGCTCTACTCTCCCCTACCTTCAAGCCATCAACCCAGAGGCCATCCAGAAAAACAGATGACAATGACAGTGAACAGCAGCAGTACTGGAGAGAGACAGAGACAAACAGACAGAGAGAGAGACAGAGGAGAGGAGACATAAAGACAAAGAGAGAAACAGAGAGAGTGGGGAGGGGGAGGGAGGAGAGGAGACAGAGAAAGGAGAGAGAAGAAGAGAGAGACAGGGAGATAGATGAGAGAGAGATAGACAGAGAGACAGAGGGGAGGAGAAGAGAAAAAGAGAGAGAGGAGAGAGAGAGAAGAGAGAGGGAAGAAAGGAGAGAGAAAGAAGAGAGAGGAGAGCGAGACAGAGACAGAAGAGAGACACAGAGACAGGAGAGAGAGAAGAGAGAAAGGAGAGAGAAGAGACAGAGAGAGAGAAAGAGAGAGACAGAAAGAGAGAGAAAGAGGAGGAGGAGAAAAAGGGGTACAGAGAGACTGACTTTATCTGGATGCCTAATCACTTAATTATTATTTTTTTCAGACCCTGCCGCTGTCCCTCGCTGCTAGTTCAGTCAAATGGAGGCGGTAACATACTCACAAGGAAGAAAACCTCCACCGTCTTGAAGCCTACTTCCCTTTCCACTGACATTTCTACAAAGGTCATTCAATCTCCTCCACTCCGACTAACATTCCCTCCTCCTCCCCCCCCCAATAACTAAATAAAGACGTTGGAAGGGAGGATTTTGAAGGACTTAGAGAAATACGTTTCAAGAAAGGTCACCGATATTGGACTTACGTGTGAAGGGAGTGGAGGACGGGATTGAGCAGGAGAGGGAACAAAAAAAAACCCACCAAAAAAACAAAGAGAAGACCACGTCAAGGTTGTCCCTTTTGCAAAATGACTCCGTTCCCAGGAAGCGGAAACAGCGTTCAAACCCAGTCAACTTATCATCAGCAGAACGGTTATCAAGGGTTTATCGCATTTCAAACGCTTATCTAAACCAAACAATCCGTAGAATGGTGGCTGATAAGGCTGGACTGACAAGGTAATTTCAGCAATTAGAAACCCTACTATGTCACACCGAGCTGATATGAGCGGCTCTACCACTTCAGAGACGGTGGCTCAGTGGCTAAGAAGCTCAGCTTGTCGATCGGAAAAGTCGGAAGTTCGGCAATTCGAATCCCCAGCACCGCGTAACGGAGTGAGCTCCCGTTACTTGTCCCAGCTTCTGCCAAACTAGCCGTTCGAAAGCCCGTAAAAAAAATGCAAGTAGAAAAATAGGAACCATCTTTGGTGGGAAGGTAACAGTGTTGTGTGCACCTTTGGCATTGAGTCATGCCAGCCACATGATCATGGAGACGTCTTCGGACAGCGCTGGCTCTTCAGCCTTGACACAGAGATGCCCCTAGAGTTGGGAATGACTAGCATATATGTGTGAGGGGAAGCTTCCACTTTAGAATGTGGAATCTCTTTCCTCCCACATTCTCCAGATCCGGTTTCGTTACCATTCTCCTTCTCAACATTTATGGCTGGTCAACTGATCAGCTGCTGCCCTTTGAGCTCTCTCTGTAATTTGTTTTTAGTAGAGACAATTTTATCTCCAAGACTTTTTCTTCAGAACCTCAATGTTTTCCCTCACTGAACAAATAAACGGTTAGTTCCACCTTCTCCTGGCTCCTGCACTACACTTGATCTTAGTCAAAAGGCCAAGAAGCTCCTGGCTCCTCCTGGATCTCATTAGAAAGAAGAACACCTGGTCAAATCAACACCTGGCCCCTCTCCCGCTGAAGAAGAGATCAACAGAGGGCAGGCAACCCTTGAAGGCAGCAAGATAACCCTTCAAAGGCTTCTTTGGCTAGAAGCAGACTTCGGCAGCAGAGAGAATCCTGTTGAATCTGTCATCTCTAGTTATTCAAAGATCAAGGAGGTGGTGTTGGAAATGACCTTACTTTGTCCTAGAGAGCTACTTACTGCTTGCCGGGGGAAAGAACACCGGCTGTATAGGTTGGTTTTGTCAGGGAGAAGCAAAAAGAGCTACTTGTGAATAGCAGAAGCAACTTTATTGTCTGCCACCTATAATGCAAGAATCTTCAGGGATCTTGGGGAAGGTTAAGCTTCTGCTGCTTATGGTTATATAAGAACTCCAAGCTAGGCCCTTATTTGACTCCTCCTTCCAGCCTAGCTCTGATGTTGTTCCTTCTAAAATGGCATATAAAGGTAAAAGTTCCCCTCGCACATAGTTGCTAGTCGTTCCTGACTCTAGGGGCAGTGCTCATCTCCATTTCAAAGCCAAAGAGCCAGCGTTGCCCGAAGACGTCTCCTATTTTTCTACTTGCATTTTTCACATGCTTTCGAACTGCTAGGCTGGCAGAAGCTGGGACAAGTAACGGCAGCTCACTCCGTTACACGGTGCTAGGGATTTGAACTGCCAAACTGCCAACCTTTCTGATTGACAAGCTCAGATTCTCAGCCACTGAGCCACCGCATCCCAAAATGGCATATATCTTCCCCAAAGGGTGCCTTTGAGATTTGGCAAATTTAGCCTCAGAGACTGACCTTCTCAACAAGTAGACTTCCAAAAGTCTTGGGTTATCAAAATATTTTTCAGTTTTTCTATCTACTCTCCCTCTTGGTTGGGAGGTGGAAGATAATGTTGACCTCAATAACCCATCTAAAAGGGTTTGGGTTTGGAAAGGCTTTGTGTTATTGAAGAAGTTATAAGCAAGCATTGGGTGAGTGAAATAGACCCTCCTGCTATAATTTAATCTGTTGCTTTTATTTAAAAAAACCTTGGATATTCAGTAAGGCATAGAAGCATGCCTTAAAATTATACTTTTAGGTCCAAATTGCCATGACTTCTAAACAGCACTACTTCTAGACTTATCAACGTCCCAGAGAACACGCTGCTGCTGCTGCTTCTCCTCCTCCTCCTCCTTCTTCTGCCATATCCATCATTGAACGTTGGCGATCATGTTGGCAATCCTATTTTTGTCAGCAGCCCAATGAAAAAGTGCTCCTGAGTTTTGTCCAAATGGGTCCGTTAGATTTTGAAGCCATGATGCTCTTCTTCTGCCTGGACCTCATTTGCCTTCAATCTTTCCTTGGAGAGGATTAAGTGAAGGATGCCGTATTTTTCCGGGTGTGGCATCACATGTCCAAAATACTCTAACTTTTGCTTTTTAATGGCTTTGATGATTTCCCTTGGCTTTCCCAGGTGGCTTATCACCTCCTCATTTCTGATATTGTCAACCCATCTTATACTTAACAGCTGCCTGTAAATCCACATTTCAAATGCTTCTAGTTTCTTTTGAGTGGTTTCTACTTTCTACTCCGTCGAGCAGGATAGAAAAGATGTAGCATCTGACGAGCCTGATTTTCAGGCTTATGTTGTGACTGCAGAAGACCTTTTTCATTTTGAAGAATGCTGTTTCGCGCTTTCTCAGTCCTTGTCTTTACTTGCTGATCTCGGCTTTCATGTAAATTAAACCTGAGGTACATGATCCTTTCCACTTCCTTCCAAATTTATCAGTGGTAAGTTAATGGGCTGTTTGCTGACAACCAGGATCTTGGTTTTTGAGGTGCTAACACACAACTAGGCCTGTTTATTATTGGTCATCTATCAACTAAACCTTCATTCTCTTGCAAAATCTTTAGGAGAAAACCTAGCAATTGGGTAGACTGCAGTGGCTGCCAATTCTTTAAAGTTTTTAATATGGAGGGTTTATTTTCCCTTTCCCATAGTTTGCACAAACTATGCCCAGTTTCAGAATTATGCAGGGCTTAATTTGGCTAATTTGTTTATCTTGCTAAACAGAATGTTTTCTGCAGCCCTTAAGCGGAATGAACTTTCAATCTTGCCATGTCCAGACGTGCTGGGCACCAAAACGGAGGTGACCAGGGACTAGATGCTTTGGTCGAATTTTAATCTGCTTAGTTCTTCCAAAGCTTGCTTGCTAACTGTCGGCAGGACTGAAACTAGCTTGAATTATAGAAGCTAAGGAGTACTTAAAGGGACATGGTGGCTCAGTGGCTAAGACACTGAGCTTGTCGATCAGAAAGATCGGCAGTTTGGCAGTTCAAATCCCGAGCGCTGCGTAATGGAGTGAGCTCCCGTGACTTGTCCCAGCTTCTGTCAACCTAGCAGTTCGAAAGCACATTAAAAATGCAAGTAGAAAAATAGGACCACCTTTGGTGGGAAAGTAACGGGATTCTGTGCCCCTTGGGCGTTGAGTCATGCCGGCCACATGACCACGGAGACGTCTTCAGACAGCGCTGGCTCTTTGGCTTTGAAACGGAGATGAGCACTGCCCCCTAAAGTCGGGAACGACTAGCACATATGTGTGAGGGGAACCTTTACCTCTAGGGAGTCCTAGAGCTTTACATACCATCGCTAAACAGAATAGAGTGGGGTGGGAGGAAATACCAAACAGGCCTCAGCAAAGGAAAAACAATCACTCTACACAGCTGATAGAGTGTCGTGGGATGTTTCAACAACTTTTTTTTTCCAATCAAAATTTAATGAATCAAGAAACAAATCCAGATGTGGAAGGCTGTTTCCCTTAATAAATCATGATGCATGCATTTGGCATGCAAAACGCAAACTAATCTGTTTAAATTACAAGAGTTAATGTGCTTATAAAAGATATAATAGGCTGGCTTCATGGTTTTAATCACAAGTATACATCTTGGATTTCAGAACAGATTACCTAGCTCAACTCTCAAGATTTTACAGTGGAACAGGCATCAAAGGAAGTCCCGTAAACATCCGTTGAGCAAATCTTTTTCTTCCCCTTATGAATTAAATCATTTTTATGTATGTCTGCACCAATTTGGAATCATAACTCCCTGTGTGAACCACAGCATATCATGAAACAGAATTGAATTATCTGTCTATACTCTATCTCTATCTCTATCTCTATCTCTATCTCTATCTCTATCTCTATCTCTATCTATCTATCTATCTATCTATCTATCTATCTATCTATCTATCTATCTATCTATCTATCATCTATCTATCTATCTATCTATCTATCTATCTATTGTAGGAAGTTGGCACCCACCTTTCTCCTAGAAGGATGAGATATTTTAGGAAATATTAAAAGGGCAGAAGAATTCCCCTAAAAGGGGAGGCAGAAACTCACGGGGGGGGGGGCACTTTGGTCAATGGGCCATTAAGGCCTGAGCCACTCTATTCTACATAACAAAGATCTACCTCCTTCAGGCAAAGCTATAGTACGAATTGCCCACAGCCCTTTCATTACATCATCACCCAGCAAGGCTCAACCAAACTTTGGACTCAGGACAGCCTACAGAGTTGTCCCTGCATGGCCCCATGGGAGTCTGAACAATCAATCAGAATACAATCTCAAATTCAAAAGAGGGCATAAAACCAGGGCACTCTCAGCATCTCTTCCCTTTTTTTTTCTTTGCCCAAGATCTGGAAGCATGTGATCCTCCCTTTTCTGCTCAGGAGCTCAAGCTATATGATCCTGTCCACCATTAAACCATCTTTCCAAGCAGCCACCATGTTTCCAGTGTCTTTTTCCCACCTTGGAACTGGATCCAGATGGACATTTCTTCTACATCTATCTATCTATCTATCTATCTATCTATCTATCTATCTATCTATCTATCTATCTATCTATCTATCTATCTATCTATCTATTATTGGTATTTTGCTTTCCAATCTACATTCATTAAAATAGACTCAAAAAATTTCATCTAAAAATTCAATAATTCAGCCAAACTACAAAAATGTGCTTGTGCAATGACTACAGGGCTAAAAACCCACAATGCCATCCAACTGTGCTGCGAAGTGAACAGACATGCAAGCTGATCTTAGAGGGGAAGGAAGCACAGAAGGGAGGGGGGGAGGGAGGGAGGGAGGGAGGGAAAGAGAGAGAGAGAGAAGCCTTAAGGACTACAAAGAATACAACTTTCACTTTTAATTTCTAGGTAACTTGGAATCCTGAAAAAGACACAACTGTGTTTCAGGAGAAACGCAGAGGTCTCCAGCACTCTTCAAATCATTTTTTTGACACATATAAAACAACAACAACAACCAGGAGGCACGCTAGGCAAATGAACCACTTCCACACACCTGCTTCCATAGAATTCTGAGGATCCGGTGGCAGGACAAGGTGCCAGGCTTTCTTCTCCAGAGCAGGCCTGCCATCAGTTCAAATCCTGCTGAGGGAAGCCCAGACAGGCTGGGCAGGCCATGCTGTAGGACGCCAGACCACCGCATCCCCAAAAGGCTCCTCTACGGTGAGCTGCCTCAAGGGAAGCCATCGCACGGGGGACAAAGGAAGCGATACAAAGACACATTGAAAGCCTCCTTCATGTCCTGGATATCGACACCTCCTCCTGGGAAACCCTGGCACACGATCGACTGACATGGCACACGCTGATCCACCAAGGCTGCCAGGCATCTGAGGACAGGAGGACAACCGTAGCACAAGAGAAGCGAGCACTCCCCAAAGCCAAAGCTGCAAATGCTGCAACAGTGGTGCCCACACAGGTTCTGCCCGACATGTGGCTGAACATTACGTGCCCAAATAGGCCTTATCAGCCACCTGAGGACACAGATCCGCTTCGAACACGATGGACGGACATCAAATCATTTTTGACACATGTACTACCACCCGCCACACATTTTACAACTTAGAGGAAAACCAACAACCTGACAATCTTTTGAAAACAACCTCCTACTTGGCACTTCTTGTTCAGTGCACCCGATCTACTAGCTATAAATCGTCATTCCGAATGTTTTATAGGGGGCCATAAACCACTTTTTATAGCTGGGTGTTTGCATCCTGAGACCCAACTAATGTGCAAGGCCAACTATCACATAGAAGGCTTAGCCAAGAGGAGGGGAAAAGAATACAGTTACTACACACCTTGCTACCAGCTACCTCTGACTATTTCATGTCTAAAGCTTGTGGTATGCAAAGACAGGAGATCCTAGATTACTATGTAGTTTATTGTAAACTTTGAAGATGGAGCAGAGAATCTTTTTTTTGTGGGGGGGTGGAAGGGTGACAGATGCTGGATCTCCAAGTGGTAAACTGATAGGAGATGGAAGTGAAGCTGACATTGGCCACCTCTTTCCTTTCTTCTCTGCACCAATGTAATCTTCAATGTATGTATGTATGTATGTATGTATGTATGTATGTATGTATGTATGTATGTATGTATGTATGTATGTATGTTCCAGCATAACTCTGCAGTGCCTCGAGCAATTCCAACCAAACCAAACACAGATGACTTACTCTCTGGAAACAAACACTGTGGGGTTAAGACACCTCTAAAATCCCTCGGGGTGTGTGTGCTGTTAAGATACAGCCTGTTGTGCCTTAAAATGGCTTCTACTGTACTGCTGTAAAATGGTCACAAGATATTTGTACCCAGACGACACATGCTGTAAAGGGAAAATGGATTGTTTATATTAAAATAAAATAAAAAACTTCAATAAATAAATAAAAAGATTGTGAGGAACAGAGAGCAGATGAAATTTAGCGTCTTTTTTTTCTTTCTGCTGCTCATTTGATGTTATTTTTTTTATAAAGCCAGATATTTACAGGAACACCGTGTCAATGTTTTTTTAAAAATAAAAATAAACAACGCACAGAGCTTAATGATGTTTGCTGGTGTTATCAGCACTGAGTTAAATTTAGCTTGGATAAAAGAAATGGTAGCTCTCCGAAGCCATAAAAACAAGCGCCCTATGAAAGTAGAGCAATTAAAATAGGAGTTTTAATGAAACAAAAGTGTGCTAAAAAAAAACACCCAGTGCTCACGTGTGAAGAGGCTGGGGATTTTAAAAAAAAGTAGAACAAAATGAATAGGTCCCTTCTGGTTTAAGTAGCTCTTGGCTTTAGAAAGCTAATTACAGATTGTCCTTGACATACAACAGTTCCTTTAGCGACCATTCAAAGTTACGACGGCACTGAAAATAGTGACTAGTGAATAAAGAAAAAATAGAGAAAAATAGAGAAAATAGTGAATAGAGAAAGGCAGAAAGAGACACACACACCCACACACAGAGAGAGAGAAAGACAGAAAGACAGACAGAGAGATGCAGAGAGAGAGAGAAAGGCAGAAAGAGAGAGAGAAAGACAGAGACACAGAGAGACAGACAGATAGAAAGACCGACAGATAGAGAAAGTCAGAGAGAGACACAGACAGACAGAGAGAAAGTCAGACAGAGAGAAAGTCAGACAGAGAGACAGAGAGAAAGGCAGAGAGACAGAGAAAGACAGAAACAGAGAGAAAGAGACAGACAGACACAGGCAGACAGACAGACAGACACACATACAGAGAGAGAAAGACAGAGAGAGACAGAAATAGAGAGAAAGGCAGAAAGAGAGAAAGACAGAGACACAGAGAGACAGACAGATAGAAAGACAGACAGAGAGAGAGAAAGGCAGAGAGACAGAGAAAGACAGAAACAGAGATAGAGACAGACACAGGCAGATTGACAGACACAGAGAGAGGGAAAGACAGAGAGAGACAAAGAGAGAGAAAGGCAGAAAGAGAGAGAGAAAGACAGAGAGACAGAGAGACAGGCAGATAGAAAGACAGACAGACAGAGAGAGAGAGAGAGAGAGAGAGAGAGAGAGAGAGAGAGAGAGAGAGAGAGAAAGAGAGAGAGAGAGAGAGAGACTGCCGAGTGAGCATGTCCTATTTATAAAGTTTTACATTTCTAGGGCTTGCCACAACTAATTACTGCACCAGCAATGACCCATATTTCCTCTAATCTTTGCAATAAACTACATTTTTATCAGCAAGGACGCCATTCCCGAAGGAGCAGAGGATACGGAAAGGCAGCCCAGCCTCTCCCTCCCCCCCTTTTCCTTCGCAGGGGGTTTGAGAGAGCCGTATTACAGCAGAGGAATATTTCCTTGGGGACATGTTGACTGTTAACTAGTTCATTTCAATTCCAGAGCCCAATTCATCCAGGCGGTGCTAACTGGTTCATGGTGCTCTTAATGAGATGCTGAAATACAGTTGAGGCCACCCTCCTTAACTCTTGGGTGGGAAGAAGAGCTCCACTCGTCAATTTTTTTTTACAAATAAAGGAAACATCGTCTTCCGTCCCCTGCAACCTGGAGCAATTGAAATATTTTATTGGTTAGATTTGGACGTAACTCAAGGCCTGAGAACATAACCAATACTCGTCTACCGAAACATCCCAACTAGTCAGTTGGAACTGAAGAAACTTCTCGGATAAGTAGTGAAATGTTTTTCAAAGAAGAAATGAAACCAGAAAGGCCTGTTGCCTTTTTGGAAAAGAACCTTTGGGACTTGGCTAACACTTCTCTCTCCTCTTGCGGAAAGATTCAAGCATCTCAAAACAGGAGCAATTGCAGATTGTCCTCTTTTGTCCTGGGGTATAACTGTAGTGGCCCGCCGAGGCCAGCAGAGCTGGCAGCAGAGTTGGACAGTGAGGAGGTTGGGGAGGAACATGGGCAAGTCCTGGGGCTGAGAAAAGCTCAGACGAGGCTCTGCGTCGGAGGCAGAGAGGGAGCCAGTGAGGCAGAAGAACAGCTGGAGCATGTTCCCAGTGTGCACATGCGCAGAGCTGCCAGAAGAACAACTAGGAAAGCAGGTCGACTCAAGAATAAAGCCAACCTTGGAGGTGATTAGCCCCTCCCAGAGGAAACAAAAGAGGAGTGAACCGGGAGGGGGCTTTTGTAGGAAACAATTCATTCCTTCGGTCATTTCAAGAGTGGAAAATTCTGTTTGTGACTCTAAGAGACTGTGCCAAGTGTTGCCTTGACCTGGGTTTGGACACTAGTTATCTGGCAGCTCTCCAAGCGAGATAAGGTTCGTGTTGATAAATATTCAAATAAGAGCCGAGGTGGCGCAGTGGTTAAATGCAGCACTGCAGTCTACTTCAGCTGACTGCAGTTCTGCAGTTCGGCGGTTCTAATCTCAACGGCTCAGGGTTGACTCAGCCTTCCATCCTTCCGAGGTGGGTAAAATGAGGACCCGGATTGTTGTTGGGGGCGATATGCTGACTCTGTAAACCGCTTAGAGAGGGCTGAAAGCCCTATGAAGCGGTATATAAGTCTAACTGCTATTGCTATTGCTATATTCCTCTGAAAGACTGTTTGCCAAGCCTTGCTGACTGTGAAGAAAGGAATTCACAGTCATGTAAATAAAAGAGATTTTGCCGGGACCAAGACTCTGCTTCATGCTTTTTAAGGATGCCTGGGTCAGAACTTATCATTTTTTAAATTACGCGGCACTAGGGATTCAAACTGAACTGCCGACCTTGCTGATCCACAATCTCAGCGTCTTAGCCACTGAGCCACTGTGTCCCTTTAAGTACTCCTTAGCTTCTATAATTCAAGCTAGTTTCAGTCCTGCCAACAGTTAACAAGCAAGCTTTGGACGAACTAAGCAGATTAAAATTCATCCAAAGCGTCTATCCTTTGTTAGGGAAACTGTCAGGTTTATAGACAAGGCAGTTCAAGTAAGAATCTGTTACACTGAACGGATTGGGGTATCGTGTAAAGGTGATGTATTTAATGGAACATCAATTCTTTGCAATTAGCACATGTATTTTATTACTGTATTTTCTTTTGCTTATTTTATCCTGGAAATAGACCTTGTATCTTAGCTTTGTTTTCTTTGATATGACTGTAAAACTAATCTATCAATAATCTATATCTGTCTATCTATTGATATGTCTGTAGAACTAATCTTGAATAATCTATGTCTGTCTATCAATATAGTTGTAAAACTAATCCATCAATGATAGATAGATATCTATCAAGCATCCATCCATCCACCCATCTATCATCCATCTATCTATCTATCTATCTATCTATCTATCTATCTATCTATCTATCTATCTATCTATCTATCTATCTATCTATCTATCTATCTATCATCTATCATCTATCATCTATCTATCTATCTATCTATCTATCTATCTATCTATCTATCTATCATCTATCTATCTATCTATCTATCTATCTATCTATCTATCTATCTATCTATCATCTAAATAAGATCAATGCTCAGCTACATGAAGTGGAAGTTATATTTTTAGTGCTACTATTGTATTTTTTTTTTTAAGACAGATTATCTCCACCCATAAAAGGAACGTGTGTATGTGTGTTTGTGTGTGTTCGTGTTCGTGTGTGTGTGTGTGTGTGTTTAAAAAGCTAAGAGTATCAACTGTACAAATATATCATGCTTGCTAATATAAAGAAACTTACAGGCTGCTTAATTTGAATGTTTAAAAAAGTTGACGGGGGGAGGGAGGAAGGAAAGGGAAGGGAAGAGAAAGAGAGAGAAACAGACAGAAAGAAAGAGGGAAGGGAAGGGAAGGGAAGGGAAGGGAAGGAAGGAAGGAAGGAAGGAAGGAAGGAAGGAAGGAAGGAAGGAAGGAAGGAAGGAAGGAACTCAGCCAGTCTCTCAAGGCCATTTCTATGCGCTAATCTTATCACTACTGGTGAAATATTAACCAATCAGTTTCAATATAAATCAGTCATTCTGCTTTTGCAACAGAGCGATGAGAAGGAATAACAAACTTTCTTTAATCCTAGCTCTTTGGACATCGTAGCTTTAATCAAGCTCCATTTCAAACTATATATTGATATTGATATCTATATCTATTTAAAAAACCTGTTCACACAGCAGAGACATCCGAAAGCTGGGTCTTCTAGGATAAAAGCATATTCAAGCTCTTATTTACATGGGAGGCCCTTTGGCCTGGTGCTTTCTATGATAAATTGGACACTTTTTGGTCATTCTTTTCAAGAGAACCTGGATGTGGTCCAACACAGCAGGCCAAGCTGGCCGTTTGAAGGGATGATTCCCTTAGTCAATAAGGCCATTTAACACATTACAGGTGTAAATATCAAAGCAATCCAGAAACATTTCTAATGGCTCCTGGTGGGCTCCTTAAAACCGTAAGAATTAACACCTACTCAGCTTCCAAAATTGGCTGTTACAAACGTCTAATGCCCTTTTTAGTGATCTGAACACTATCCAGAAACTGTTGATGACCAATTAAATGCATAATAGAGATCTCTTTGATTTGCCACTTTAACCCTGATGCTAGTTCTTTCTCCCAGTTAATCATAGTCAACCTTTGGAAACCTTCAAGGTAAAGCTAAGTACCTGGCGAGAACTTGAACTCAACAGGAGGAAAGGTTTAAAGCACATAAATTCTATGAATAATAACTGGAGCACCGTTTGAACACCATCGGCATTGACAAATTTGCCGCTGGTCAATTACAATAGGCAGCTTTACTTGGAACAGCTTACATTCCACGACAACACCTTGAAAACTATCGAACGGCAAAATCTGTCTATCCCAGGTCTTTGGGAAAGCCTTGATAGGTCTAAACATCCAGTCTAAACATCTGGTTGACTATGCGAACAACCATAATAATGCCAGTGACATTGACAAAATCACCATCGGTCAATTGCAAACTCCTGCAACAAAACAACCGAGCTCAGAAAGCACCAAGGACTCCAGAATCAGGCCAGTGTTTTGCTTTTTTTGGTGCACCTGAGACAACCCATTTCAGAAACAATTTTGTTGTAGGTTGTGTCAAATTTTGCAAATGGAGGGAAGCTGTCATCTCTGTGCTTACAGAACCCAAAGCTTACCAAACCTGTTTTACAACAGCCTGCTTAACTGAATCTCACCTTAAAAGCATTTTTTTTAATGAAAGCTTAGGAAAATGAAAAAAGACAGGAAGGAAAAATTAGGCTCACAGTTTGGCTTTTGTAAACTAGAAAATTGGAAGTTGTTATTTTAGTTAGCTATTGTAAGAGCATTTGGTAAAAGACAATAAATGAGGCAGATGGTCAAAATTAGCTCCCTCCCCCCTTCTCTCTTTCCCACCATGTATTAATAGACAACTAGACTGAACAAATGATCTGACTCCCAGCTGCTAAGGATCAAAATTCTCCCTGGTTTGAAATTAAAGTGAGCACAGCCAATTTTGTTTTTAAAAACAACTTCTACAGATTTTAATGACATAAATGCAACAGACTGTTCCCCTTAGTTCAATGAAGATATGGAACATGGATGTGAAATTGCAATGCACTATCTGCAGACACCTTGAACATTGAGGTGTTGGAAACTGTTCTACCAAAGAACAATTCTGGCAAATTCCACTTCTCTGAGACATTTAATTTTGCAATCTTGAGTGTGCCATTTAAGTCAAGGAGCAGGGCTTCCTCAATTAGGTCACCTAGCTTACACCTAGTTTTGAAATCTTTCTTCATTAGTAAGCAATTCTAAAGGTGCTTTTTTTTTCCAAGAGGCATCTGGACTTTCCAGTTTTTCTTTGAAGACGTTTCACTTCTCATCCAAGAAGCTTCTTCAGCTCTGAGTGGATAGTGGGGAATGGAAGGATTTACACTCCTTGCAGACAGCTGGTAATTTGCATCCTTTTAGAGAATCGTTGAGGCCATTTGGAGGTTTATCTGTGCCCTCTGGGTCACCTGAGTGGTGCAAATGGATGCGGAGCCTTCTTGGAACTGCTGAAAGGACTCCTGTGTTGTAGACTAGAGATAGATGATGTCCTACCTCTCCTTGTCTGTTGATAGAGGACTGTTCAGTTTTGACATAGATGGCCTCTTTGACCCCTCTTCCATCCCATTTGCTTTACTGACAACACATATAAACCTCCAAGTGGCCTCAGCAACTCTCTAAAAAGGATGCAAATGACCAGCTGTCTGCAAGGAGTATAAATCCTTCCATTCCCCACCATCCAGTCAGAGCTGAAGAAGCTTCTTGCATGAGAAGTGAAATGTCTTCAAAGAAAAAACAGAAAGTCCAGTTGCCTCTTGAAAGAAAAAAGCACCTTTGGGACAACCATGTCCTGGAGGACTCAGAATCTCCATAAACAGTTCTCTCTATTCTTCCCCATTTGGCTACAGACCTATTTAATTCAGACAAGCGTGACCATGCACCTTCACACACAGTAAGATTACTGCATTCCTTCCATCCTTACCCAAAGTTTGAAAATGAAGCGAGGATCAAACAGATTTTCCAGATTGTTCTTAATATGTCAGATGCAAAGAATTATGATCACAGGAAAAGCTGTAGTGAAGATTTATTGCTCAAGCCTACACATAATAATCTAGTCATACTAAATTGGCACCAGATTGGCATCCTGCCAACAAAAGTGTGTCTAGTCAAGGCAATGGGTTGCAATGTATGGCTGTGAAAGTTGGACCATAAGGAAGGCTGAGTGCCAAAGAATGAGGGTCTTTGAACTCTGGTGCTGGAGAAGACTCCTGCGAGTCCCTTGGACTGCAAGGCGATCCAACTGGTCAGTCCTAGAGGAGATCAACCCTCACTGCTCTTTAGAAGGCCAGATCCTGAAGAGGGAACGCTGGATGGAGTCGCCAAAGCTGTCAGCGTGAGCTTCAATGGACAAGATGATTCAATGGGATGATAGAGGACAAGAAGGCCTGGAGGAACATCGTTCATGGAGTCGTGATGGGTCGGACACAACTTCGCAACTAACAACGGAATTCAAGAAGGATTAGACCATTTGCAGGAATATAATGATTCTAGGCTGATTACTTGCTTAATTCCACCCTCCCACTCTATCTGCTCTTCTTCTACATAATGCTTTTTGTTCTAAGCAATTAAGAGGTCAAGAAGACGTCCTCAAGGAAGTCTCCTTCATATATATTGGGTTGCAACTATCCATCCATCTTATTCTTTACAGATGTTCAGAAGACATCCCGAGTGGCCCAGAGACATTCCTTGAAATAAGGGTAATGTTCAAGGTTGGCATTTTGCTTTACCATCAATGATGCCAACTCTCCGTCTCAGTTTTTAATTAAATTTTAATTAAAGTGTCTTAATGAAAATTAGAGGCAGCTGTCAGGCCCCAAGGAAAGAAGTCATCAGCACTCCAAGGATGCTATTCCTTACAGGAAGATGCCTATAAATTGTGAGCACCTTCAGGGGTCTAGTAGATGTCCATCAACAACACTTGCAGTAGGGACATAGCAGGGTCAATCGGGTTGGACTCTACTCAAAGAAGCATGCGTACTTCTGAAGAAACACGAAGTTGGGAAGCCAGGCCCTCCCAGAAGAATGAAATAATTTTAGGAAATATTAAAATAGCAGAATATTGTATTTCCCTAAAAGAGAAATAGAAAAACATGCTCTTGGAGAAAGAAAGCAGCCCCCAGGAGGTATTTTGTGCCCATTGAGAAAGACTGGGCCAGCCTACCTACAAAACAAGAGACCTCCAGCTCCAGGATGATGGGATTAAGACATGAACTCTCAGGACATAATAGGATTAACCTGCTACCATCTAGCAGCAGAGCTCACCACATTGCATCCTTCTCCAAACTTCAACCAAACTTAGCTCAGACAACCTACAGAGCCAGCTATGACCCCTAAAACAGCCAACAGAAAACACATTCTTGCACAGGAACAGGAAGCTCAAGTGCACAGCCCAAGAGAAGGTATAAAAGCCCCTCACTCTCGACTCCATGGGGTCAGCTACCCAGAGTCACACTTGCTTGGTGGTTCTCTATATCATTAAACCATCTTTCCAAATCAGCCGCCGTGTTTCCAGTGTCTTTCTCCCCGCTTGGAACTGGTCCTGGATATTTCTTCCAACAAAAGCAACTTCTGAACACAGAGAAGAAACATGATCCAGTTGGTGCAAAATACAGCGGACTGCCAGACCCCGGTGTGCACATGTATCGCCTCTCCTGCGGGAGCTGCACTGGCTGCCAATTTGCTTCCGGGTGCCACTCAAGGTGCTTGTTGTCACCTTTAATGACCTTCATGGCTGGGGACCAGGTGATCTGAGGGATTGTCTCTTGCCAGTCACATCTACCCGACCCACCAGAGCAGGGAGGCAGGGAATGCTGCGGGTCCCATCCCCAAGGGAGATACACCTGGTGGGACCCAGAAGAAGGGCCTTCTTCGTGGTGGCCCCTTCTCTCTGGAACATCACCCCCACCCCAGAGATTAGAATGGCCCCCACTCTTCCAGAAGACGCTGAAGACCTGGTTCTGCCAGCAAGCCTGGGGAACCCAGAGTGGAATGGAGCCCATTCAATGGCTCATGTGGTCCGCTGTCGCTGGGGAGGAAAGTGGTGTGTGTGTGATTTTATTATATTAATTTATCTGATTCTTTGATTAGTTTTATTGTTTTTTAAATGTGGTTTTAAATTATGCAAGCAGCCTTGACTCGCCGTGGGCGAATAGTGGCAATATAAATTTAATAACTAAATAACTAAATAATAACATAACTAAATAACATAACTAAAAATAACTAAATAACATAATTTAAAAATAATGAAATAACTAAATAATATACCTAAAAATTAGTTTAGATTAGGGGACTGGAGACTAAAACATAAGAAGAACGGTTGCAGGAACTGGGTATGTCTAGTTTAATGAAAAAAAGGACTAGGGGAGACATGATAGCAGTCTTCCAATATCTCAGGGGTTGCCACAAAGAAGAAGGAGTCAAACTACTCTCCAAAAAGCACCTGAGGGTAGAACAAGAAGCAATGAACGGAAATTAATCAAGGAGAGAAGCAACTTAGAACTGGGGAGAAATTTCCTGACAATTAGAACAATTAATCAGTGGAACAGAATTTGCCTCCAGAAGTTGTGAATGCCCCAACACTGGAAGTCTTTAAGAAGATGTTGGATAGCCATTTGTCTGAAACGGTATAGGGTTTCCTGCCTAGGCAGAGGGTTGGACTAGAAGACATCCAAGGCCCCTTCCAATTCTGCTATTGTATTATATAAAATAACTAAATAACTAAATAACATAATTAAGAAATAACTAAATAACATAACTAAAAATAACTAAATAACAATTAAAAATAACTAAATAACATAACTAAAAATAACTAAATAACATAACTAAAAATAACTAAATAACATAACTAAAAAAATAAGTAAACAACTAAATAATGCAATCTAGCAGAAGCCTTCAAGCTCCATTATCTGCATTCAACCCAACATGAAACCACCGTCCACTTGACAGCAGAGGTCTCCAGTTGCCATTTTCAGAAGAGGTGGTCCTTATTAATAGGGAAGCATAACCTGTTAAGTGTGGGTATAAATGGGGAAGGGGCAGCTTTCCAAAAAAAACCAAAGCAACATGAGGTCTGGAAGCAGAATGCAAAATGAGGTTGCTCTAACAGCAGGAAAGTCTTCAAGAAGAAGAGATGAAAAAGCCATAAAAAGCTCTTCTGATGCTCCTTAGCAGAGGCTGATTTTTTCCCCCTCCAAACGTATTTGCATCAGAATTAAGCTCAAGAGCAACAGGGCTTACTTAGCATATTAATAGTTTTGCTTGCAGGAGAGGCAGCCACCTTCGAATAAACAGCATCAGCCCACTGGAAGGGCTTAAGTGACTTGTTTTAACTGCCCGCTAAGTAGTCTTGACAAGGAAAACCTTCCCATTAAAAATGTGCTTAAACACTTCACTATCTGGCTGCAGCCAGGGCCCTGAGGAAGAAGGGGGGGGGGGGAAGAGATTTGCATTTTGGAAGCGGGGATATTAGCAAGCCTGCAAGGGATGAAAGCGAGGATGGTGTCTTCAAAATTAAAAAGCCAAGTCTCTTCCTTTTCTTGGGTCTCCAAAGTCTCAACAAGGAGCTGCAACTGGCTGCTGTGGCCTACCAGTAGCCAGTGGAGCTGGCAGCAGAGTCGGACAGTGAGGAGGTTGGGGACCTCCAAAGGGACCTTCAGCATCCTATCTTGCAGGACAAGAGGGTGAAACACTGGAAATAAAGCCAGGTGGGCTTTATTTATCCCAACTTCTTTGAGGAGCAGAAAAAACAATCTATATTTATGGTTGACTAGAGATCCCTTAAGGATGCGGTGGCTCAATGGACAAGATGCTGAGCTTGTCGATCAGAAAGGTCGGCGGTTTGGCGGTTCGAATCCCGCGTAACAGAGTGGGCTCCCATGACTTGTCCCAGCTTCTGCCAACCTAGCAGTTCGAAAGCATGTTAAAAATGCAAGCAGAAAAAGAGGATCCACCTTTGGTGGGGAGGTAACAGTGTTGTGTGCACCTTCGGCACTGAGTCATGCCAGCCACATGACCACGGAGACGTCTTTGGACAGCGCTGGCTCTTCAGCTTTGATACAGAGATGCCCCTAGAGTTAGGAACGACTAGCATATATGTGCGAAGGGAAGCTTTACCTTTAGAGACTTATAGGGAGGGTCTCCCTTATAGGGAGATAAGGCACTTAAGATTTGTGCTTTTGAGATTAGAAAAAAAACCTGGACAGCAGGAAAAAATTGAGCTTTCTTTTGCCATCCTTGTGTAAAGAAGAATTTCACTGTTGTACTTATGTTTGCTGCAAGAGAAATCAGAGGCTGCTCTACTGTGTTTCTTTTTCTTCCTTCTTTCTTTTTCCTGTCTTTTCTGCCTTTCCTTTTGTTTTAAAATTTGGGTTCGTTTTTATGCTGTCGATATCAAAAATAAATGAACAAAACTGGCTTCAAAATGGCCAGCCCACATTTTATAAGCCATCCTTGGTAAAGAAACAAGTCTGATCAGCTCGTTATTCAACAGTTAGGTGGTGGTGATTTGTATTTTTTTTTAAAATCAAAAGCTGCCTTTAATTAATTTAGATTCATTTAGAATTCTTTCCTGTAGGGAAAAGGGAAGAAAATGCTTCCTTGTATCAAAAGCGATACGAATTATTCCTTGTATTTGCCATTTTCTACACACATACACGCCATTCCCCAAAACGAACTTTTTCTGGAAATTGAGAGTGAATGGAAAAACTAAGGTTACATTTCTTTTTATTCATCAGCCTTCTTCCTTGTCAAGGATCCTAAAAAAGCAACTTTAAATAAAGGGAGAATTGGGGAATTATTCCTCCTTTCCCTTCCCTTCCCTTCCCTCTAGTTTTAAAGCATGCTTTCTTTCTTTCTGTTCCACCTGAAATGGAGGTGGAATTATTTTTGCTTCACTTGAAATCAATCAGGGCCTTTCCGACGGTACAAAAAATCCATTAGAGTTAGAACATGCAGGCACGGGGGAAGGAGAAGGCAGCCTAAATGGTTTAAGAAGGCCAAGAAAAGAATGGCCTAGAAGGGAATTATTGAATGGCCTCTGTCGCCCATTATGTGTCCTCCACCCCCACGAAAGTCTTCCTAATATTTACTATATTTTTTGAAGTATAAGATGCACCTAGCTTTTGGGGAGGAAAACAAGAAAAAAAAATCTGCCTCTACCTCCCAGCAATTTGCCTCCTTGCAGCAAACAGCTCGTTTTACTTTCAGCACAGCCTGATTAGCACAAGCAGCTGGGCCTCCCGAAGATCAGCTGCTTCAGGCTGCAGGGATTGCCATAGCCTATTGCCACCTCCACACACTCCATATTCAGTCTCCGTATTCCATTTTCAGCCTCTTCACACACCATTTTAGGCCTCTGTGCGCCCCATTTTCCGCCCATTCTGGGTGATGGGGATCGGAATAGGCCAAAAATGGGATGTGGAGGCCGAAAATGGGGCACGCAGGAGGTGGCAATAGGCTATGGCAATTCCTGCAGCCTGAAACAGCTGATGGTCGAGAAGTTGAGCCAACTGACAATCAGTTGCTTATGCTAATCAGGCTGTGCTGAAGCTGAAACTGAAACAGGCTGTTTTCTATTTGCTTCAAGGAGGCAAATTGCTAGGAGGCAGAGGCCAAAGGGTAGGGCTGGTGGGTGGGTGGGGCTACACTTGCTATATAAGACACACTGAGATTTTCACCCTCCTTTTTGGGGAAAAGTGTATCTTATACTCTGAAAAATATGATAATTAAAATGTTAAAATATCTCCTTTCTGTGAAGATTCATTCACTACCTCGGAAGAGCAACAGATGAACAGCTTATCACATCTTTTAAGGGAAGACCCTTCAGATATTTGCAAACGGTCCATCCAGGAACAGTTGGGTTGTCTCTCTATATGACCCTGGGACTCTTCCAAAAGGAACATCAGTGTATAAGCTTAGGGTTATAAGGACGGGTCCACCTGATCAGAAAGCTTCATGATGAGTGAACTGTTTACAATTTTGCACATCTGCTCCTGATTGTACTCTTTTAAACAACTTGGGAGAGTTCTGCCAAGCTGTCCTCCTTCAAGGTTGAATCCCCAGTTCCAGATAATGTATTATTAAATCATGTCTTTTGTTCTTCCTTTCTAGAAATAGCAGCAGCATTCTGTAGAAAAACTACTTAGAGAATCAGGAGAACAACTCTCCTCCTCCTCTTCCTCCTCCTCCTCCTCCTCCTCCACCACCACCACCACTACCACCACCACCACTACCTCAACTCTGTAAGTCTTGGCCATGTGTCAAGTGACTACCAATAAAGGAGAACATTCATAATTCTGGGTTGAAATGAGGGGTTCTTGGTGTTCTCTGAGCTTGCTTGCTTTATTGCAGATGTTTCATGACCCAACTAGTTAAGACCATCAGTATTAGAAGGAGATGGGGTTTGTAGAGTGGAGGAGAAGGAGAGGAGGAGGGGGAAGAGGACTGTAGGGTCCTTGGTATGAGCCGTGTTGGCACAGTGGTTAAAGTGCAGTACTGCAGGCTACTTCTGCTGATCCCTGGCTGCCAGCAGTTTAGCAGATCGAATCTCACCAGGCTCAAGGTTGTTCCTTCCTTCCTTCCTTCCTTCCTTCCTTCCTTCCTTCCTTCCTTCCTTCCTTCCTTCCTTCCTTCCTTCCTTCCTTCTTTCCCATAATGGTTAGAATGCAGTATTGCAGGCTAACTCTATCCAGTACCAGCAGTTCGATTCCCAACAGCTCAAGGTTGACTCAGCCTTCCGTCCTTCCGAGATGGGTAAAATGAGGATCCAGATTGTTGGGACAAGAGGCTGACTCTGTAAAACCACTTAGAGAGGGCTGTAAAGAACTGTGAAGCAGTATATAAGTCTAAGTGCTATTGCTATAGCTACTGAGCTTGGTGGTTTTCTTGCAGATGTTTCAGGACCCAAACTAGGTAACATCATCAGTGCTAGAAGGGAGTGAGGTTTTTTTTGGAGGAGGTGGAGGTGGAGGAGGAGGAGCAGGAGGATTGTGGGGTCCTTGGTGCTCTCTGAGCTTGGTTGCTTTCTTGCAGACATTTTGTTACGCAAACTAGGTAACATCATCAGTGCTAGTAATGAACTAGCACTGATGATGTTACCTAGTTTGGGTAATGAATAACTGCAAGAAAACCACCAAATCGGAGAGCACCCAGGACCCCTCGTGAACTGATTACATCTATCAATTGACAGTGACAGATCTTAATGGCCTCACTCCTTCTGCTCTGCTTTTTCATCTCCATCACCCTCTGCTCCTCCTCTTCCTCCTTCTCCATTATTATGAAGAAATATCCTTTGCCTTCTCTTCCTCCATTTTTATGAAAACATCTACTCAACCGAATCTTTCTCCTCCTCCTTCTCCTCTTCCTCCTCCTCCCTTCTTCTCATTCTCCTCCTCTTCCTTCTCCTTCTCTTCCTCTTCTTCCTTCTCCTCCTCCTCTTTCTCCATTAATATGAAAACATCCCCTCTTCCTCTTCAATTGTTCTGAAATCTTCTCCTTCTTCTCTTCCTTTTCCATCTCCTGCTCTCCTCTTCCTCCTCTAATATGAAAACATCTCCACCTCCTTCTCCTGCCTTGATTATTATGACGAAATATCCTTTGCCTTCTCTTCCTCCATTTTTATGAAAACATCTACTCAACCGTATCCTCCTCCTCCTCCTCCTCCCCTTCTCTCATTCTCCTCCTCTTCCTCCTCCTTCTCTTCCTCTTCTTCCTTCTCCTCCTCCTCTTCCTCCATTATTCTGAAATCTCCTCCTCCTTTCCCTTCTCCTCCTCTTCCTCCTCCCCTTCTTCTCTTCCTTCTCCTTCTCTTCCTCTTCTTCCTTCTCCTCCTCCTCTTCCTCCATTATTCTGAAATCTCCTTCTCCTCCTTTCCCTTCTCCTCTTCCTCCTCCTCTTTCTCTATTAATATGAAAACATCTCCTCTTCCTCTTCAATTATTCTGAAATCTTCTCTTCCTTTTCCATCTCCTGCTCTCCTCTTCCTCCTCCTCTTCCTCCTCCTCTTCCTCCTCTAATATGAAAACATCTCCACGTCCTTCTCCTGCCTCCATTATTATGAAGAAATAGCCTTCGCCTTCTGTTCCTCCATTATTATGAAAGCATCTTTGATTTCTCTTTCTCCATCACCCCATCCTTAAACTGAAGATATCCTTTGGAAATGCCACTCTGGAGCATCCCTTTTCATTATTTCAGAACAACCCAGCAGAGGGCACTTTAGATTCACGGACCACGTATCCTTTTGTTTTAAAGAACCCCCGAAGCAAGCCTTGCCAAAACAAAGGTGGAGCTGTCGACTCAGGAATGAAGATATTGCCGCTTTGATCCTCCTCCTTCTTCCCCCCGACACCTCAAGTTTTATTAAGTTCTCATCTTTAATTCATACCTGCGGCAGGGTTGATGTCATCCTGCCTGCTTTCTCTTTCCTTTGAATCTACGAAGCTTGGAGAGGAAAGGCCTCTCGCAAAGGGAAGCTTCGCCTTGCCTCGTTTTCAGATTTAAAGGGTTTGTTAACATTTGAGTGGCGTCGGAGAGAAGGAGATCTTTGGAGAGAGAGAGAGAGAGAGGGAGAGAGAGAGAGAAACAGACAGACAGACAGACACAGAGAGTAGAGTTGCAGAGATCAGGAGAAGACAAACTTATTAGGTCACTAAATCTTCCCTCACTGCAAAGGGCAAAAGTTTGTGACACATCTAAAGTTGTCCAGCTACAACTCCTGCATCTTTTTTCAACCAAAAACCATAGGGGCTGAAGGCACAAATTAACAGCCTCAATACAGTGCTTCCCAAGACAAATTCATACACAATGTGATGTTAAACCAATATCCTACTTATCAAAAATGTAAAAGTTAGCTACTGTGGAGCTACTGGGTGATGGATCCGTCCTTACTGAGGGACTGAGTCGAAAAGCTGGGTGTCCCCAGCAACAGGGGCATGGCTTAACAATAATTGTCATCAGACTCAGTCCTATCAGTGAGCAGATGATGTCAACCCAGTCTGGATGATACCTCCACCACTATGGAGAACTTTTCGGCACTGAGTGCCCAAACTGCAACGCTCATGCATTTGTGCGCAGTAGACTGCTGGAAAGCCAAAAATTAGCTGGTTGGCGTGTGCATGCCTGGGTGTTTTTTTTTGGCCATTTTTGAGCTGGTTTTCGGGCCATTTTCAGACTGTTTTGGCCATTTTAAGCTGTTTTCCAGTGCTCTGGTGCCTGCAAAAACCAGCTGGCTGGCACGCTGGAAAGCAGAAGAGCAGCTGGTGATGGCTTGCGTGCCCACAGAGACGGCTCTGCATGCCACCTCTGGCACGTGTGCCATAGGTTCTCCTTCATGGGTGTAGGGTCATCATTTGAAAGGGGATTCTGTTTGGGTTGGGTTTTTTTTCCTCAAATGAGAAACCGTCAAGCGCAAAGAACCAGAGCTAATTATTTGTAGAGTTCAAACTAGTTACTTTAGTTACTTTATTGTTCTATGCCTATTTTATAGGAATCTCATCATATTAGCACTGATGTTGTTACCTAGTTGCATCATGAAACCTCTGCAAGAAAACAACCAAGCTGAGACAGCACCAAGGACCCCATAGTCTCCCTCCTCCTCTTCTCCTTCTCCACCACTTCACAAACCCTCTCCCTTCTAGCAGCAATGATGCTACCTAGCTGGATAATGAAACATCTAGAAGAAAACAACCAAGCTCAGACCTTCATCTCTCCCAGCTGGTGGACTGCATCTGGGCTAGACATGATGAAATTCAATGGCATTCAACGATGGTCAGCTTTTGCTCTCTTGTGCCTATATAAAGATTCCAGACTATTTCCCTATTTGACCCCTCCTCCTGATTGATTCTGTCTCCAACAGAAATATAAAGGAAAAGGTTCCACTCGCACATATGTGCTAGTTGTTCCCAACTCTAGGGGGCACTGCTCATCTCCGTTTCTAAGCCAGCACTGTCTGAAGATGTCTCCGTGATCATGTGGCCGGCACGACTCATCGTTGAAGGCACACGAAATGCTGTTACCTTCCCACCAAAGGCGGTTCCTATTTTTCTATTTGCATTTTTACGTACTTTTGAACTGCTAGGTTGGCAGAAGCTGGGACACGTAACAGGAGCTCTCTCCATTACATGGCACTAGGGATTCGAACCTTTCTGATCGACAAGCTCGGCATCTAAGCCACTGAGCCACCACATCCCTAACAGAAATATGGGAGCATACAAATAAGGTTTTAGGTTTTAGGTCTTCCGATGCCATGGAAGAGAGTATTTTGGAGCCACCGCAAATAATATACTTAATAAATAAATACATATAATTAAAATGTGTATGGATATGTGTTGATTTATAATTCAGATCTCAGATGGGCTTTGCAGCTATCCCATCCCATCTGTGTAGACGTCATCCTACCCAGTACTCATATCCTAAATTCCGCAAGGAACATACCAGGCATATCAAAGGACCTGCAGTTATGACGGGGAAATAACCATGTTCGATATATCCAAGCTTGTAATTCAGAATGCTGGCTTGGGGAGGGGGAGGGGAAAGGCATCACCAAATTGCTCCAGCTATTTTTCCACTTACTTGACAGCCCTTCAGCTTTCCAGAGACTTAAGTGGAGGTGCTTTAGCTAAAAGGCCTGAAAATGGGGGACTTGCCATGAGGCTCAACTAATTGCCTCTTAGCTTTTGAGCCTGAACCATGCCTACAGCTCCAGAATCATTTACGACAACATGGCTTTCAATGTGCCTATTCGTAGACAGATTTCCCTAGATTACTAGTCTAATCAACTAATAGTTTTGGGGGGTTTGTTTTCTTGTTTTTTTGTTTTTGAAGAAGAAGAAAACTAGTCTATTTTTACTATATTTTTTCCTTTCAATACCTCCACTTTTTGTTTACTATGGTTACATAACATCATTTCTGATTTTTCCCAGTATATTTGTAATCCACTAGGTAAAAGTAAAAGGGGATAAAGGTTCCCCTCGTACATATGTGCTAGTCGTTCCCAACTCTAGGGGGCGGTGCTCATCTCTGTTTCAAAACTGAAGAGCCAGTGCTGTCCGAAGACGTCTCCAGGATCATGTGGCCGGCATGACTCAACTCCGAAGGTGCACAGAACGCTGTTACCTTCCCACCAAAGCTGGTTCCTCTTTTTCTACTTGCATTTTTTACATGCTTTCGAACTGCAAGGTTAGCAGAAGCCAGGACAAGTAACGGGAGCTCGCTCCATTACACGGCGCTAGGGATTCAAACCGCCAACCTTTCTGATCGACAAGCTCAGCGTCTTAGCCACTGAGCCACCGCATACACTATATTTCCTAAATTCATTTGGGTGTAAATATATCTTCTCTATAGCAACTACGGGATTTTGAAATGTTAATAATGTATCATCTGCAAATAATTTTACTTTCATTTTCTTCTGTATGCCAACTCCTTCAATCAATGAATCTTCCCTCACTGCATTTGCCAAAATCTCCATCAATAATGCAAATAAAATTGAGGATAAAGGGCAAACCTGTCTCGTTCCCCGGCTTAAGGTTAAGATTACTAGTTTAATCAACTAATCGTTTGGGGGGGGGGGCGGGGGTTAAAAGAAGAAGAAGAAAACTCTGTGGCAGCAACGGAGTTGAACTGAATAGAATAGAATAAAATAATAAACAAAGCAAAACAAAATAAATAACAGAATAAAATAAAATAAAACAAGCACGGAATGTTTGATTCGGAGATCATATGCTATATGTTCAGAATCAAATGCTCCGTGCTTTCATTTTTCTTTTATGGCTGAGGAATTGAAGAGAAGGATTGGAAGGGACACGATAACTGTCAGTATTTCAGGGGCTGCCACAGAGAAGAACAGTTGCAGGAACTGGGCATGGCTAGTCTAATGAAAAGAAGGACCAGGGGAGACATGATAGCAGTCTTTCAATATCTCAGGGGCTGCCACAAAGAAGAGGGAGTGAACCTGTTCTCCAAAGCACCTGAGGGCAGAACAAGAAGCAATGGATGGAAGCTAATCAGGGAGAGAATCAACCTAGAACTAAGGAGGAATTACCGACCATGTGAACAATTAATCAGTGGAATGGTTTGTCTCCAGATGTTGTGGGTGCTCCATCACTGGAGGTTTTCAAGAAGAGATTAGACAATCACTTGTCTGAAGTGGTACCGGGTCTCCTGGGTAAACAGTGGGTTGGACTAGAAGACCTCCAAAGTTCCTTCCAATTCTTATTCTATTAAACTCTGTGTTTCTCTGTTCGTCCCTTCCTCTTGCCTTTCTTTGATCACCCTTAGACCACACCTTAAGGAACCTTAAGAAGATGGAGTTTTCATAATGGAGGCCTTTGAACTCTGGTGCTGGAGAAGACTCCTGCGAGTCCCTTGGACTGCAAGGCCATCCAAACGGTCAGTCCTAGAGGAGATCCACCCTGACTGCTCTTTAGAAGGCCAGATCCTGAAGAGGAAACTCAAATACTTTGGCTACCTAATGAGAAGGAAGGGCTCCCTGGAGAAGAGCCTCATGTTGGGAACGATGGAGGGCAAAAGAAGGGGACAGCAGAGAAGCAGTCGGCATGAACTTAAATAGTTCAATGGACTCCGGGGGATAGTAGAGGACAGGAAGGCCTGGAGGAACGTTGTCCATGGAGTCGGACACAGCTTCACAACTAACAGCAACAAACTACTCATCCCTTACTCCACAACTCAGAAACCAAGTTCAAGCCATAGCAGTAGCACATAGACTTACATACCGCTTCATAATGCTTTACAGCCCTGTCTAAGCGGTTTACAGAGTCAGCCTATCGCCCCCAACAATCTGGGTCCTCCTCATCTTATGGAAGGATGGAAGGCTGAGTCAACCTTGAGCCCTGTCAGGATCAAACTCCAGGCTGTGGGCAGAGTCAGCCTGCAATGCTGCACTCAAACCCTGCTCCATCATGACCTTATTCCTCTTTTTTTTATTTCTTTCTGTTCAAGTCAACGGCATGTATTTGTATATCCCTTCCCGCTTCCTCTATTAGGAGTTATTCTTAGTTTTGCTCAGGGCATGTTATTAGTCAGAGGACAGCAGTCCAGCTGCTTGGCCATCTGATCTGGTGATGTCGATTCCTGTGGAGAGTCTCTGCCAATGTGGGTGGGTGGCATTGATGATGAACTAAAATGAACTTGAGATCTTCAGCATGGGAGCAGATGTTCTCCTCATTGACTTTTTACATCAGGATCAATGCGAGGCCTGGAGATATTGCCGAAATGCATCTCCTATCCATCCTGAGCTTTGGACAAGCTGATGTGAAGTGGACCTTAGCGCATTTGGAAGACTTTCCTTCATTGCAAAGTTAAGGTTTGACTCCTGGTGACTTCATACTATCTTCTTCTCCATCTTCTTTTGTCTTTTTCTTTTGGGCAACAGCCTACAAGCTGTGGCCAGGCATACTGGCCTCCTTCTGCAATGGTTTTTGACTTCACAGGCTAACAGTTAACCTGGGATTCTCTGGAGGTGCCTCATCCAAATATTGTTGTTGTTAGTTGCAAAGTTGTATCCGACCCATTGTGACCCCATGGACAATGTTCCTCCAGGCCTTCCTGTCCTCTACCATCCCCCGGAGTCCATTTAAGCTCATGCTGACTGCATTGGTGACTCCATCCAGCCACTTCCTTCTCTGCCGTCCCCTTCCTCTTTTGCCCTCCATCTTTCCCACCATGAGGCTCTTCTCCAGGGAGTCCTTCCTTCTCATTAGGTGGCCAAAGTCTTTGAGTTTCCTCTTCAGGATCTGGCCTTCTAAAGAGCAGCCAGGGTTGATCTCCTCTAGGACTGACCAGTTTGACTGCCTTGCAGTCCAAGGGACTTGTAGGAGTCTTCTCCAGCACCAAAGTTCAAAGGCCTCCATTCTTTGGCACTCAGCCTTCCTTATCCAAATATTAACTAGGTCAAAAGCTGATCTGCTTTCAAATCAAACAAGGTTAGCTGGGTCCTATCAGCTACTGAAGGATGGTTGATCTGGATGGGAATTCTTTGGATTCCCTTACAATTATACTAAAAGTGTTGTAATTTCTCTGGTCTTTAGATGTTTTGAAAGAAAGCTTTTCCCCCAAAGAGGAAGACATTATTTGCTCTTTATCCCAAAAGGAGCTACTCTTTGTAGTTATTCTCTATCCTTTTAGGGCATCTTAAAAAGAGTTTTGTTTTCTATGCAAAGCTCGCTAATTGTCCCACGAGCTCCCTGTCCTCAAAGCAAAGGTTAGCCATAATGTTTCCCTGGCAAGCTCATCCACAGCCATTGCTTTTCCACTGTCAGAGCCTGGCCCTCTTATTGCTTGTTTGCACTCCCTGCCATAAATATTTCACTAAACCAACTCAAGGGCTGAATGGCTTTGCAAGACAAGTTGGCGGGGTGGGGTGGAGAGAGAGAGAGAGAGAAAGAGGGAAGGGAGAGAGACAGAGACAGAGAGACAGACAGACAGAGAGACAGACAAAAATAAAGAAACAGAGAGACAGACAGAAAAAAAGACAGAGACACAGAAAGAGAGATAAACAGAGTGAAAGACAGACAGACAGAGAGTGAGACAGACAGACAGAGAAAAAGACACAGAGAGACACAGAGAGGGAGACACACAAAGAGACAGACAGACA